>NW_027496592.1:0-199905 GCF_021521415.1 Bidens hawaiensis | reverse complement strand
TTAAGCAAATGCGATAAAAGTAAGGGTTTGACACAATGATTTAGTGTTGAAAACCTAGGATCCTGGTTAGGATCTTTGAAAAAAAACCTCAGGAGGGGGAAAACTATCCCCCGTCGCCATTTATTAATGGTGAAAATATGATTACAGCTCGAGAACTGAATGCAATGGCGTATAAGTTACAGTAGTGAGAGTGTTGTAAGTGTTAAAAGTGATGTGTTTCTAAGCCATGCATCAGCCTCCTTGTATAGTGAAGGAAACAAAATAAGCAAAAGATTAAATAAAGAAAGGGGGTCCACTTAGGAGCCATTTTTAACACAGCCCCGGTCAAGATCGAGCCAAAGCCTTTGCACAAACTAGCTTCATTTAGATTATGAGGTATGGGGTTAATATCCATCCTTTCGTGATACTAGGCAACATGATCTTCAGGATCCGTGGTTCCATCATACAGTTTCATGCTTAGAGTATGGAATCCCTTCGGGATCTCGGCATCACATATGGAGGTGAAAATCTTGAGATCTTTGTGTCTGCTGGGGGATACTTCCAGAATTGGATGGACTATCCCAGGTACGTTGAAGATTAACTCCTTCAGTTTCTACAACTCCTTCACAACATCAGGGTTAGTCATAGAAATTGTAGAAATTGTAGCAATATAGATATTACCAGTATCGAGATCCTTGCTGGGGATTCCCAATATAACACCAAATTCTCGAGTAAGAGTGGCCCTGGTGGCTTGGACGGGGTCACTCGTTCTGGCCGCAGATTGCATGGGAATGAAATCATCATAGTGATTCCCTTGGGATCCTGACGCGTCAAAGTTCAGGTTCCTAGGTATCAACGGAGTGAAGGATTCCTCTACCGTCTTTTTCCCTTGTGCTCGGATATCCTAGAGCTCTCTCATGGAGAGTTGTTAGTTTGCTTATGAGTTTCCATGTGCTCATTCATCTGCATTAAAACATCAAAAATATCATCGTTAGACATAAGGACCGACCTCGTGTAGGGAGACCCAAATATTTGGATTGGCACACCGACAGAAGGCCTTGTTGTGGGAGGAAGCATGCTGCTTGATCCTCCGGGCTCCTGAGATGTTAACACCGACAATAGTCTCCTTCCTTTGGATAACAGGTGGATGAGGAAGTGATTGAGCAACTCCGGAAACTATGGACAACATGGATGAAAATGTAGCTTCTGATTGAGAGGCCATTTTTGAGTTTAGCTATGCAAGGTAACAGTTTAGTATGAATGTGAATATGAATTTGAGTGTGAAAAACACCACTTTCCCCACGGGGGGCGCCAAACTATTTTGGTTAAAATTTACCAAAGCAATAATTGAACAAATTCATTATGTGAGGTAGAGTGTTCTTCAAATTATAAGGTAAGCAAATGCGGTAAAATTAAATGGGTTGACACAGCGATATAACGATGAAAACCTAGGATCCTGGTTAGGATCTTCTAAAAACCCTTGGGAGGGGAATACTATCCCCAACCTCCATTATTTAATTATGAAAATATGATTACAACTCAAGAACTGAGTGAAATGGTGTCTAAGTTACAGTAGTGAGAGTGTTGTGAGCACTAAAAGTGATGTTTTTTCTAAGCCATGCATCATAGTGAAGTAAACTAACCGGTATCCCTAAAATCTAGCCTATTTACTAGGTCTTCAGCTTGTTCTCCACTTAAATAACCCTTTGTTGCTCATTCTTCAAATGTTTTTAGTTAATACTCCGTATTTCCTACAACACATGGTCTTATAGCCGTTGGATTATTATCCAAATGGGTAACCGAGAAGGATAATTAATCAAAACAATATAAATAATAGTAGATGCCTCCAAGGATCCCTCCTGATTAATAGGACTTTAGCTTGGTCATCACTCCTAGCCATTATGGACCGATTCCACACATTTTTCTTCAGTTATTAACTAGTCTTTTTAGTAAATCAAGTCACCAATGGTCACCTACAAGAATAAGTCACACCCATGATCAAAATAAACCGTTAGTGCTTAGGATCTTGATGTAATCCCGAAACGGATCCCGAGTCATAAAATTGACCCACAAAAATTTTTCCCAAAATTTGACAACCGTTATCACCAGTTACAGCTATAAAAAATTTTAAATTTGTTGTTTGTTGATGGAACATTCCATCATGAGGCCCCTATTTCGAAACCCTTAAGCCAGCTCCTACTTTATCTTGTTTTGAAGCCACATGTTTTCTTTCCTTTGTTCGAAGTCACTTGAGAATCTCTTTGAAAGGATGAGCTATGCTGAAGTCACCAAGAAGCTGCAGTTCCTTGTATATTTGGATAAAAAACATTTTCTAGGATTTTTTGGTTTGTTTTGAAAACAATTTGTAAAATAAATTTTTCAAGTACTAAATGTTTTACACGTTTCGGAAACATGTTTAAGTATTGTTTTAGGATACCATATCCTTTAAAAGTTTTCATGTAAAGACAGGTTTTAAAGTTCAAACATTAATCAAATCCCTTATTAGAAAAATTTTTATGAAATAAATGAATTACTCTGAAAAATGGATTATATGAATGCAATGAATTAGTTAATTGAGCTTGGTCAAAAACTATAATCTCAATAGGATTGGAAGTATACAATAATAACTTGAATAGGAATGCATACCAGATATCAACAAAGAGTTAAATAAGTTGTGAACTTTTGAGAGGACTGGTTGTAAATAAACAATTTACTTTTCTTTGTCATTGGTGGTGATCTTTTGAAAAAATTTAATTTCAATTTGTAAGAAATGAACAGTTAAGGTGGAGGGATCCTGAGTTTCAGGACAAAGCTTTAACTGTCTTAGAAAAAACGTTTTAATATCTCTGATGGAGGGATCCTGAGTTTCAGAGAGAAGTTAGAGATATTACTTTTGATTAATATGATGATAACCTTTCGGTCTTACTTATGTCTATCTTATTATAATACCAAAAGATATTGATGAAACCTTTTGTTTAACTATATTAGGACTTAATAAAATCGTAAGTGTGAAAACAATTTTTCACCGACATACTTAGGAGAGCAAATAAGTAATTAAACCTATTTTAGATAGGACGATGTTTATATGGATATGCACTATGAATCTTTGAAGTTAGAAGACAATCAATCGTCAGAACCTTTATCTTGGGTTGAACCTTAAGATCCTGCACGATATATTAAGATAATATCTAAGATGGTTAGGTGATCCTGAGAATCCTAGGGAAAATCCAAAGATGATTTTAATAGTAATGATCCTGGTGACAATCCCAAAAATAACTTTGAACTGAGTTAACACATAAATGTTAAATACTTGGGACAAGCCAATTGTGCGTGACATGAAAATGCAAAAACCTTGTGTAAATACTTGTGACAAGCCAATCGTGAGTGACAATAAAAATGCCAAAACCTTAGGTAAATACTTGGGACAAGCCACGGTTGTACAACATGTTCGTGTTATTCCAGTGATAATATACTTGAGGATCCAACGTGTAAACAATAACAACGAAATTGTCAGCCACCATTAAGATGAACTGGTCTCACCATCTTAAATTACATGTGGACACGCGCGCTCCTGGCGAGGTGTTTAAACTCAATTCATAGTGAAAACAACCCAGCTACCACCGCACCATAATATTGTCCGCTTTTGGCCGGGACGTACCATCATCGCCTCACGATTTGCTTTTGGTTGCCCAGGTGGTTACCCATCCTCATACTTCTCCCACCTGAGCACGTTTAACTATGGAATTCTCCACTCATCCACTACCATTAAGCGCCCAAAACGCGTTATGATGGGGAAGGTATCCACCTCCTTATAAAGAAGGCTTAGTTCTCCTTCCCAACCGATATGGGATGTCACACATAGAAGGTGAAAATATTTAAACCTTTGAAGGGATTTATACCTTAAACATAGAGAGGTGGCCAAACCCCTAGGAATGCATTCAATTCTTAGTCGAGATCCCGATTCTGCAAAACACTTCAACCTCTGTGAGGGTGGGTGTTAACTCGGCTAACACCCCTCCGATTCTTAAGTCAGTAATAGGTTTCAAGAATAATAAAAGTAATTGAAATAGTAAAGTTAGAATACATACCATACCAAGTTAGGAATAAAAATATTCTAACTTACACGATGTAGAGTTTAAGGTGAACAACATTCCAGGATCTTGGCAGGATCCTGTCATCCTTAGCAGATAGTTGATATGCTTCTTTTCTTGCCTCAGCCTCGATCTGTATGGTCCTTCCCATTTGGGGTGCTAATTTTCCATCCTTGGGATCCGTTGTAGTCTGAAATGTCTTGCTTAGTACCAGATCTCCCACCTGAAATCTTTTAACCCTGATGTTTTTGTTTGTACGACTTGGTGATTCTTTGTTGGTATGTCTCCATTCGAATCATTTCATAATCTATGAGTTCATCCACCACGTCAAGATCATCAGCAAGATCCTAGTTGTTGGTTTTGATATTCTTGAGGCAAGATCTTGCTTGTAGAGATTACCATCTCAGTCGGAATCATCGCCTCGATCCCAAACACTGGAGAGAAAGGAGTTTGCCATGTTGCATTCTTTGATGTAGTTTGATCTATCCATAATACGAATGGTAGCTCTTCAGCCCACTTTCCTTCTTTGTCCTCGGCTTCTTTTTCAAATTATTGACAATGATCTTGTTAGAAGATTATGTTCGCCCATTGGCTTGAGGGTGTATTGGTGTGTAAGTGATCATTTTTATCCCCTATGCAGCACAAAAGTAGGTAGTTCTCTTGCCAATAAATAGAGACCCGTTTGTCTGATGTGTGGTTGAAAACATGTGTTTTTTAGCGTATAATCTCGTGTATTTTACTTGTTTATATGTATCGAACACGAGTACTTTGAGTGTTTTATGTTTGCAGGTGATCGGAGCTTAAAGGAACTAATTTGGAGCACTTAGGATTGCAAGGAATTGAGTTATGGGAAATAAGGAAGCAATCGGGGGTGTTCGGAAGTGATTGTGTGCATCTCAATTCCTTGCCATCCTAAGTGCTCCCAAATTAGTTCCTTTAAGCTCCGAGCACTTGTAACCATAAAAACCACTCAAGAACTCGTGTTTGATACATATAAACAAGTAAAATACACGAGATTACACACTATAAACACAATGTTTACAACCACACATCACATCCCCACACTTATCATTTGCTTGCCCATAAGCAAACTCTCATACAACACAAAAACCTCGATCGATGGCTCATAAATTATAATAATTAACCCAATTCCCATGAACTGACATTTTCAAGATTGATATCCCACCAAATAATTTAGTGATGTATTTAAAACTATGGAACCGCTTGTAACATTTGTTAATTTTCAAACCTGAAAAACCCGACCCAATTTAAATTTTTGATGTGATTCGGTTAATTATACATATACTCATATGTTTATATATTTCGTATGTAATAGTTTTTCTTTCCTAAAGTTTTTTAATAATATTAATATTACATATAATATATATATATATATATATATATATATATATAAATTATAACACTCATGATTTTTCTTTATTCAAATATCACATAAATAACATTACTGATGCATAAATAAAGTACATCATTTTAATCTAATTATGACACATTATTTTTTACCTAAAGTTATATTTTTTTTAAAGATGAAAAATATTTTCCTATACCATTTAAGTTTTGGTCAAACCTCCTCCCCCAAAGTACTCTCCTAATCAATTTTATAATTAAAATATTCTTAAGAGTAACCTCCTTATTTTAGTATAAATAAGAATCTACTCCCACCCCTTTCATTCTTTACACCACTCTTTGACAAGTTCAAGAGAATTATTTTTCCATTTCAAAGGTAGGATTTTAATTATTCAAGTCTTTTTCATCTTTTTTCTATTTATTTTAATTCTTGTTCATACTAGTTAATCAAATGGTTACGTGACCATAACACAATCTTGTCTAGGAATCCACATAATCCATACACCATGGTGTATAGGGTGGATGAGACAAAGAATACAAGGAGATGATTGATTACACGAAGGCAAGACTTGAAACGTTCTTACATCTTTATTTTTTCTATTTGAATCGTTATTTTTTATTCAAATGACCCCAATGATTTTTGATGATATATGCTTATAAATGTTATATAATCATATCAAAAAAAAAGTCCATAATTTTATTTCATCAAAATCTTTTTCGAAATCGTTAAAACATTGCTTCTAGCAATATTTCAGTTTTGACAATAGATATAGCCGTCAAAGAAATAGGCATATCTTGTTTATAATAAACTGAAAAAGTGCAATAACAAATTCCGCGATATACTTCATTGAAATACAGTCTTAAAAATTATTTTTACGCATTTTAATTCATTCATTTGAATTCGCAATCAATATTTTATAAACAGTGCGCAGATTCCTACCCTCTAATTTACATGACTGTTTTGGCCTATTTAGGTTACAACTTAATAAAACTTTTCTGAATGAAAGTTGTTCAAAACATTCTAATTTAGTAGACTTGAAAGTATTGATTTATAATAAATTGTTTGTTATTTTAAATACCCTAAACAAAACAGAACGGTTTCCTGTCCAAAAACCGATTTTGTATTTCATATTCCTTTATGATCTTTTTCTTGTTTTTATCTTATTATTTATTTATTTATTTAATTTAGTATTCTTTAAACTTTACAATCCCATTAGTTAGTCCTTAATTTTGTATCTTCACATTCCTTATAGTTTCGTGATATTCGATCGCTTTGGTTTGTTAACTCGCTTTCGCTTATTGTTTCAAGTTGTCTTCAATATTAAAGGTGAGTTTCTCACACCCCCCTTTTTTTTTTACTATTTTACTAATTTTTGGGGTAGCATATAAATCCTATCCAAATTACAGTTTCGTTTAATCATTATTTACAAACTACAATTCGCTACATGGACTTGTGTATTTACTTGTTACTTGTTCAAAGATTACGTGCATGGATTACTTCAAGTTAGTATGATCATACGCCCCCCTTTGCGCTCAAGACATTTGTTATTATGAGTGGAAAAGGGCCTGCCTCATTATCTGAGTACGTTTGTAACACCCCGTAACCGCAGCGGAAACGTAAACGGGATGCAACAGACACATCTGATATCAACAGCATTGCTTATAAAGAAAACTCCACTACAATAATTTAAACGTATTACATTGTTCCGAGTTTCGTTACCGACTAGGCGTTATCACATAAGTTTTACCAATAGTACGTTAACATGTTTAATACAAAATATAGACTCTTAAGCTTCCACAAAATAGCACACATCATCAAGCACGTATCACTCATTCCAATTTGGGTGTACCTAGAAAGCATGTAAAGGAAACGGGTCAACTACTAATAGTTGGTGAGTTTCACTAATTTAAATAAACCATGACAAATCATTTTAATAATCATAAATTAACGATGTAATTATGCTGAGCCTACAAGTGAAACCTCTGTTAACCCAGAAACACATTTAATAACCTCTGGGGACACTGTTAACCCAGAAACACATTTAATAACCTCTGGGGACACTGTTAACCCAGAAACACATTTAATAACCTCTGGGGACACTGTTAACCCAGAAACACATATAATAACCTCTGGGGACACTGTTAACCCAGAAATACATTTAATAACCTCTGGGGACACTGTTAACCCAGAACACTGTTTCGGGCCTTACAATATTAGCAACTCAGACAATTACCATCTTAATACATTACCGTACGATTCCCGTACAATAAACATTATATAAATACATTCATTTCCATGCGATCGGCATGTACTTAAACACTTTGATAAAAACATGCTTTCCGCCACGGGAAAATATTTAAAACAGTTCAATAAAAAAGGGCTCGTGAAACTCACCTTTTCGTGAGTAAAGATGTAATACTGTGCGCGGCTACCGGTCCGGATCTGTAATACGATCCCTAAGTCGTTACTACACAATTTCTATTAATATAATTTAAATTCGTGTTAACCGGTACGTCTGGGGACACTGTTAACCCAGTACCGTACACGATCCGGGGACAATGTTAACCCCGAAACACTTCTCAGGACTTAGATTGAGATATCAATTAGAGTTCTTTAGTCAAAATTACCATTAGTTTATTTTTCTCGTTTTGCGTGCCTAGCACGGTTAACCGTCTTTATGTTTTCAAAAATGAGTTTGGTCACATACGACCCGAAAATAGTTGTTACTGATATTTTAATTATAGTGGTGAAATTAGAGCTCGGTTTAGACACCCCGTTTGGCCACGTGGCCCGTTTTCGTCTTTAATATACCGGAAACTGCTAAATCGGGTAAAATTACCCAAATCATCCGAATTACTTTCGGATGATTTATTTTTACTTGTTTAACTTAGTTTCATGAAAATAGTCCATTTTTAGAGTTTTTATACATCAGTCAGCTCGCTTAGGCGAACTTTGCCGGTTTACACGTTTTAAGCTTTAAAAGTTTGTTTTTATGTTCTGTTTAGCACAAATAATTATCCGTTTAGTCTCGGATCTTGAAATTTTGCACAACTCAGTTTTTGACAGTAAGGAATTTTATAAAAATATTTCCAGAATTAATTTTTTTATTTAACATTTATTTATCTATTTTTAAACGTCATTTAAACACCAAATATGTCGAAAATACCAAACGACCTTAGAAAAATCTCAAATTTTTCTGGGATGACTCCTACCATCCACATAGTTCCCAGAAATTTTTCCAGAACCAAAAACTCATTTTTCATTCCATTTTCACCAAAACCGAGCTAGAAAACCCTAGAACTCGTTTTACCGAAAAGCCTACCTAGACTTCTCCAATGGACCTGAAATTTTGTGTGTGACTTTTATATGTTATAAAAAGCTTATCTGAATTTTTCCAGAATATTTCATGATGTTTAGCTATTTTTCACCATTTTTAGCCAAAACCGAGCATTAAATTCACCAAATATTCATCCTTTATCCAAAAATTACCAAATTTTCACAGATCTCATATTTTCATGTGTAGATCATCTCTGTGAAATTTCATGTTCCAACTCTAAGTCTACCACAATCTGTCCAAATCACACAAATCATACGAAAAACCGAACTACCTTGTGTTTCTAGCTTTAGATCGCAAAGATCTTGCTTTCTAGCCTTTACTAGCAACTAGATATAACACCTATAAGCACAATAACACCACACCAAGCAAGTTATACCCACAATCAAGACATTTCTTTCATGGTTTCGGTTAAGACATCAAAACAAAGATTTTAACCGTAAAAATTCGTTTTTGACTCTTGTAACTCCTTTCTTGGACCAAGATCCCTTGTATAACTAGTATACATCACTTGATCATGCAAGAATCGGTTTCATCTCGGGTTTCCACCCATTTTTCATTTGAAACTTCATTCTCTTGCAAACAACTCAAGATTATGGAATTAACACCAAGATTTATGCAATTACCTTATGTTTTCTTGGTATAAATCCAAGGTTCTTGGATGAATATTGAAGAGTGTTGAGAGAAATGTGGAGTTGGAGTGTTAAAAAAAGAAAATGATATGTTTTTGTGCATCAAATGGACCGATCGGTCCATGTATGGTGTGGGGTGGGGCCCACATCTCAAACCTTGGCCACACATTCGGATTGTGTAATCCGGATAATGTTGTGGATAATCTGGTTCAGTTCGTTTTTCGGTTAAACGCTTAATTCGGCTAAAAACGAGGCCAAAACGGTCGTTTTTCGGCTTAAAAATAAAATTTATATAAAACCGATTTAAAAACTTTAAAAACTTAAACCATGACATTTATTGACTTAACATATCATATTGTCGGTAATTGTGCATCTTTTTCGGCTTGATCGATCGTCTCTTGCTTGGTTTGATATTAAAGGTTTCGTTTAACGTACCGACGTACCATTAAATCGAAATCCTTTTTCTGTGCTATAACTCACTCATCCCGAAGCTTTAATACTTCGTAAACCTTACTAAACATCATATATTTCGTCTATAATGTAATCCCCGATTCGTTTGGGTTTCAATAACCGTTCATCGGTTAATCGTAATTCCAATACGACTAGCTATACATTCGAGTATAATTCGTACTGTGAATCTTATATACTCGTATAAACACATTATAATTCATATATTCGGTATTAAATAACACGTAAATAGTATATACCGGCTAGGGTATACCTGAATTTGCCGGAATCGTTACATTCTCCCCCCGTTACAAAAATTTCGTCCTCGAAATTTTACGCGTCAACTACTTCCTTTTGAGGAAATAGGTGGGGGTATTTCTTCCGAAATTCGTCCTTTCGTTCCCATGTATATTATGGGCCTCGTTGCGAGTTCCACCTAACTTTGACCAACGAGATCTTATTGTGTCTAAGTTGCTTGATTTTCCCGTCCACTATTTTTATGGGTTCCTCTACGAGATTAAGCTTATCGTTTAATTGGACACCCTCTAGTGGTAACACCGATGTCTCATCCGACAGACACCTTTTCAAGTTCGACACGTGAAACACGTTGTGAACTGCACTTAATTCATCAGGCAGTTCTAATCGGTATGCTACAGGGCCGATTTTCGCACTAATGTCGAATGGTCCGATGTATCTAGGGGCCAACTTCCCCGCCTTTCCAAATCTGACTACTCCTTTCCAAGGTGATACTTTCAAATACACTTTATCACCTTTCTCAAATGATAACGGTTTTCTACGGGTAACGGCATAACTCTTCTGCCGATCCCGTGCGGCCTTCAGATTGTTCTTAATTTCAAGGATTTTGCTGGTCGTTTCCTGGACCAGATCTGATCTAATAACCTGTGTGTCGCCCACTTCAGTCCAGCAGAGTGGTGATCGGCACTTCCGTCCATACAATGCTTCGTAAGGTGCTGCCTTTATACTGCTATGGTAACTGTTATTATAGAAAAATTCAACGAGTGGGAGATGTTGATCCCAATTTCCCTTAAAGTCCAGTACGCATGCACGAAGCAAATCCTCCAGTGTTTGGATGGTCCTCTCAGACTGACCGTCGGTCTGAGGGTGGTAAGCTGTGCTTAGATCAATACGCGTTCCCAGCGCTTCTTGTACAGCTTGCCAAAGATTGGAGGTGAAATGGCTATCTCGATCGGAGATGATTGAGATGGGTATCCCATGACAAGACACAATTTCATTTATATAAATCTGCGCAAGTCTTTCGGTGTTATAATTATTTCTAATCGGAATAAAATGTGCCGACTTGGTTAGTCGATCCACGATTACCCAAATTGCATCGTGTCCACGGGACGTCTTAGGGAGATGTGTCACAAAATCCATCGTGATTTGCTCCCATTTCCATTCGGGAATTTCCGGTTGTTGTAACATCCCCGAGGGTTTCTGGTGCTCCGCCTTAAATCTCGCACACGTCGTACACTTGCCGACGTATGTGGCTATATCCTTTTTCATACCCGGCCACCAGTAGAACTCCTTCACATCCTTGTACATCTTATCCGATCCCGGATGTATGGAATATTTCGATTTATGCGCTTCGTCCATGATTAATTCTCGAAGGTCATGGAGGGTCGGGATCTAAATCCGATTTTTGAAATAGAGAATTTCGTCCGCGCGCTGTTCGAAATTCTTCTCGTTACCATAAAGTCCCTCTTTTACCAATTGTTCCTCTTTCAACGCCTCGCCTTGAGCGACTCGAACCAGGTCCGAAAGGTTCGACTGGACTGTCATTTCCAGTGCTCGCACTCGCAATGGCTTAACCCGATCCTTTCTACTCAAGGCATCGGCTACGACGTTAGCCTTGCTGGGGTGATAACGGATGTCACAGTCATAGTCGCTTAACAACTCGACCCATCTTCGTTGCCTCATATTCAGTTTTTTCTGATCGAATATGTGTTGCAAACTTTTATGATCGGTGAAGATGGTGCACTTTGTACCGTAGAGATAATGTCTCCAGATTTTAAGTGCGAAGATAACTGCTCCCAGTTCTAAGTCATGAGTAGTGTAATTCTTCTTGTGTACTTTTAACTGTCGAGAAGCATAGGCTATAACCTTATTATTTTGCATCAACACGCATCCTAACCCTCTCCGGGATGCGTCACAATACACAACAAAACCATCGTCTCCGTCGGGGAGACTTAAGATCGGCGCTTGGCACAATCTTTGTTTTAGCGTTTGAAACGCCGTTTCCTGCTCTTCATCCCATTCGTACTTTCGATCCTTTTGGGTCAGAAGGGTTAAAGGTTGGGCGATGCTGGAAAAGTTCTCTATAAATCGACGATAATATCCAGCTAAGCCTAAGAATTGGCGGATTTCCTTTGGCGATTTAGGCGCTTGCCAATTCTTAACTGCTTCAACCTTACTTGGATCAACGTGTATTCCCTGATGGTTTATAACGTGACCAAGGAATTGCACTTCTTGTAACCAGAAGTTACACTTGGAGAATTTTGCATACAACTTCTTCTGATTTAGAAGCTCTAAAATTAATCTTAAGTGTTGCTCGTGCTCTTCTTTACTCTTCGAGTATATCAAAATATCGTCAATAAACACGATGACGAATTTATCGAGGTAGGGTTTACAGACTCGATTCATGAGATCCATGAACACTGCTGGCGCATTTGTTAGCCCGAAAGGCATAACTAAGAACTCGTAATGGCCGTAGCGAGTCCGGAATGCGGTTTTTGGGATATCCTCCTCCTGAATTCTAACCTGATGGTATCCCGATCTAAGATCAATTTTTGAGAAATAGCTCGCACCTTGCAGTTGGTCGAACAGGTCATCAATTCGGGGGAGAGGATACCTATTTTTGATTGTCAACTTGTTCAGCTCCCTGTAATCAATGCACATTCTAAGGCTTCTGTCCTTCTTTTTCACGAATAGTACCGGTGCACCCCACGGGGAATAACTAGGACGTATAAATCCTTTAACCAACAATTCTTGCAACTGGTTGGATAATTCTTGCATCTCTGATGGTGCAAGTCGGTAGGGTGCCTTAGCAACAGGGCCAGCTTGAGGTAATAGATCGATTCTGAACTCGACCTGTCGGGTTGGCGGTAATCCAGGAAGTTCCTCTGGGAAAACTTGTGGAAATTCGCGTACCACTGGGATATCGTCCACCCGTTTTTCCTCAGGATCCTTGGCCGTCAAGCTCGCTAGATACGCCACGCATCCCTGGCGTATATATTTTAACACCTTGAGGTGGGATATAAACGGTATCATATTGCCCGACTTCTCACCCTGCACTAATACCTCTTCGTCATCCGACACCCGGATCTTGACGATTTTCTTTTCACAGTTTATTTCTACCTTGTTACGTGCTAACCAATCCATTCCCACTATCACGTCGAAACTACCCAATTCTACCGGTAACAAGTCAATCAGAAAGGATTGTTCGTTCAGAATAAAAGGGCAATTCCGAATTATCTGATTAACTATCATGGTTTTACCGTTAGCGACTTCTACGGTGTAAGGTTCTATGGTTTCACTAATTGGAAGGTTTGCAATCGATAGGAATTTAACAGAAGCAAAACTTCTATCGGCGCCTGTATCAAATAATACAGAAGCGTAATGATCAGAGACGAGGAATGTACCTGTCACTACGCTGGGGTCCTGGCGTGCTTCGTTCGCCCCCATCACAAATGCTCGGCCTCGCACTGGGTTGGACGACGATGCCGGACCCGCGGTTTGCCGCCCATTTCCTCCCTGGTTCAGTTTCGGACAGTTTCTCTTGAAGTGCTCTGTGCTGCCGCATTCAAAGCAAGCACGGCTGGTGGTCATCACTTGATTTCCTTGTGGGTTTTGTTGTCGGGCTGGTTGGGTCCTAAATGGCTGCGCACGGATAGGTTGCGGTTGTCGGTTCAGGTTGTTCAGTTTTGTCCTACATCTCGGTGCGGAGTGCCCTTCCCTGCCACACCGATGGCACACTACCACCCTGCACTCGCCTCCATGTTGGTAACCGCATTTCCCACACCTGGGAAACGTCCTTGTCTGCGGTTCTTGCCTTCCGCCCGAACTAGTCATGGCGTAGTTCTGGGCAGCGGGCTTAGCACGTTTACCTTGCTGCTTTTCCTGGATCCTATGGTCATGTGTACCCCGCTTTCCCCCAGCGGATTCTCCCGCCACCTTCAGTGACCCGCTCCTTACGAAATCATACGTAACGATACCAGCTTGCGTCACCGCACCCTCATACGTCTGGTGTCCCCCAGAATTGACTATACTCCTTACAACTGGAGTTAGCCCCCAAATATAACGCTCAACCCTCTTCGACTCTGGGGTGACCAACCATGGTACCAATCGCGACAACTCATTAAACCGGTTCGTATAACCCAAATGGTCTGCCCCCTGCATCTCCAGGTTCCACAATTCATTTTCTAATTTCTGCAATTCGTTTTTCGGGCAGAAATGTTCCAGTACAAGAGCCTTAAGCTCTGTCCAAGTCATGCGGTTTGTCGCCGCCTGACCCCGGGTCTTCACTATCGTGTTCCACCATGTCAAGGCATGGTCCGTGAATGTGCAGGTGGCGTACTTTACAACACAGTCCTCGGGGCAGTTGCTGATGTTCACAACTGATTTTGTTTTCTCGATCCAGTTAACCAACCCATTTGGTCCTTCAGACCCGCTAAACTCTAGAGGTTTGCACAACATAAAGTCTTTGATCGAACATCCCCTGGATGCAGGAATCGCTTCAGTACGGTTCGTCTCTACAGTTGGCATAGGGCCATTACTGTGCGTAACGACCACTCTAGGCGGTGCGTCATTACTCGGAATCGTGTTATCATTCTGTGGAGGATTAACATTTTGTTCCCCATCATTATTGGTGGTCGTTTGATTGCTCGGAGGGGTTGGATTGGTCGAATTATTAATACTGGCGGCGATGCGCGATACTATATCCGGTATCGCCGCCTCTAACTGTTGAGCAATCAAACGGCTCACATCTACTTCCGACATTTGTGCTGATCGTTTTGGTGTCATTCTACACATCATCAGAAAATACATATAATTAATACAAGTTCCAATCATAAAACACAACAAACATTCCATTCATTAACAAACATTAGTACATATTACATCCATGTCAGTTCACATACTTTCCTGTCATCATTACATAAGTTAAGTTTTCCTACATAGGGCCTATGTCGGCATCATCTCGACATAACCCATAATGGGTCAGTGCTTGAATGATACCCAAAAGTATCTATAACGATATACCCCAAAAGAGACCCCCCTAAGGGCCAGTGGTTGTATTATAACTACCCAAGATTCACTCTATGTTAGCATCACCATTAACTGCTTACACAGAGTATCAAAAAGCGGTTCCTGTCTACTCCCATCCTAACACAACTAAACACGGTGGTATACCAACCCCACCAAAACAGCCACCAACACCACCATCACAGCCAGCATAACCCGGATCCGCGTCTCCATCCGGCCGATCATCCACTGGGAGTATGAGCACTCCCTCTTCAGCTGCGAAATCGCATACTGGTGGTCCAGTATGCAGTCCCCCAGGTACATCCGCCTCTGCACTCCCACTGTCAAGGCGGCGGAGTGCTCATTCACCTGCTCGGTGAGCACTCGAAGCCATGCCGCCGCGTCCCTTTCCTGCCTAGGGAGACCCCACATAGGTGGAGTCACAGGCTCGGGCTGGGAGCGGGAGGACTCGCCCCTGCGGGTAGCAGGTCTGGGTGGGGGCGAGGTAGGTGGGACATGCGGAACACTGATCCGCGCCGTGAGGCGGGGTCCGAATCCGGGAGGGACAGGGATGGCCTGTGGTGCGGGCGGGGTAGGGGATCTGACAATCCTGACCGGGGAGGACTGGCCAGAGCTCCTACGACTAGCCTCGCTAGGCTCAGAGCTGGATGATACGCGTAGGCTCCCTGAGTTTCCGGAGCTGACTTCCTCCGGGTCCTCCTCCACCGACAAACTAGGAGTTCTCGACATTCTTACCTGCACACAAGTTAACAAGCATATAGTTCTTTCCATAGTGTAAATCATAATCAAATTAATATGCACTTACTTATACAACTTGACCACATAACAATATTATCATATATTTGCACATATGTTGCCAATTTTACCTATTAAAGTCCCCCGTGACTTCCCCTGAATTCCCTCGTGCGGACAAGTCTGTTATTATGTTCCGGACCATAATAACTAACTTGTCCATCCAAGTTCATCCAGACCTTGTCACAATAAATTATTAGTTGATATTCAGATCCTATAACACCTGAGCTACTGGTTATATTTTAGGTATCTTTTAAAGACATCCTAATTCTTTATAACCAATGGCTCTGATACCAAGTTCTGTAGCACCCCGTAACCGCAGCAGAAACGTAAACGGGATGCAACAGACACATCTGATATCAACAGCATTGCTTATAAAGAAAACACCACTACAATAATTTAAACGTATTACATTGTTCCGAGTTTCGTTACCGACTAGGCGTTATCACATAAGTTTTACCAATAGTACGTTAACATGTTTAATACAAAATATAGACTCTTAAGCTTCCACAAAATAGCACACATCATCAAGCTCGTATCACTCATTCCAATTTGGGTGTACCTAGAAAGCATGTAAAGGAAACGGGTCAACTACTAATAGTTGGTGAGTTTCACTAATTTAAATAAACCATGACAAATCATTTTAATAATCATAAATTAACGATGTAATTATGCTGAGCCTACAAGTGAAACCTCTGTTAACCCAGAAACACATTTAATAACCTCTGGGGACACTGTTAACCCAGAAACACATTTAATAACCTTTGGGGACACTGTTAACCCAGAAACACATTTAATAACCTCTGGGGACACTGTTAACCCAGAAACACATTTAATAACCTCTGGGGACACTGTTAACCCAGAAATACATTTAATAACCTCTGGGGACACTGTTAACCCAGAACACTGTTTCGGGCCTTACAATATTAGCAACTCAGACAATTACCATCTTAATACATTACCGTACGATTCCCGTACAATAAACATTATATAAATACATTCATTTCCATGCGATCGGCATGTACTTAAACACTTTGATAAAAACATGCTTTCCGCCCCGGGAAAATATTTAAAACAGTTCAATAAAAAAGGGCTCGTGAAACTCACCTTTTCGTGAGTAAAGATGTAATACTGTGCGCGGCTACCGGTCCGGATCTGTAATACGATCCCTAAGTCGTTACTACACAATTTCTATTAATATAACTTAAATTCGTGTTAACCGGTACGTCTGGGGACACTGTTAACCCAGTACCGTACACGATCCGGGGACAATGTTAACCCCGAAACACTTCTCAGGACTTAGATTGTGATATCACTTAGAGTTCTTTAGTCAAAATTACCATTAGTTTGTTTTTCTCGTTTTGCGTGCCTAGCACGGTTAATCGTCTTTATGTTTTCAAAAATGAGTTTGGTCACATACGACCCGAAAATAGTTGTTACTGATATTTTAATTAAAGTGGTGAAATTAGAGCTCGGTTTAGACACCCCGTTTGGCCACGGGGCCCGTTTCCGTCTTTAATATACCGGAAACTGCTAAATCGGGTAAAATTACCCAAATCATCCGAATTACTTTCGGATGCTTTATTTTTACTTGATTAACTTAGTTTCATGAAAATAGTCCATTTTTAGAGTTTTTATATATCAGTCAGCTCGCTTAGGCGAACTTTGCCGGTTTACACGTTTTAAACTTTAAAAGTTTGTTTTTATGTTCTGTTTAGCACAAATAATTTTCCGTTTAGTCTCGGATCTTGAAATTTTGCACAAATAAGTTTTTGACAGTAAGGAATTTTATAAAAATATTTCCAGAATTAATTTTTTTATTTAACATTTATTTATCTATTTTTAAACGTCATTTAAACACCAAATATGTCGAAAATACCAAACGACCTTAGAAAAATCCCAAATTTTTCTGGGATGACTCCTACCATCCACATAGTTCCCAGTAATTTTTCCAGAACCAAAAACTCATTTTTCATTCCATTTTCACCAAAACCGAGCTAGAAAACCCTAGAACTCGTTTTACCGAAAAGCCTACTTAGACTTCTCCAATGGACCTGAAATTTTGTGTGTGACTTTTATATGTTATAAAAAGCTTATTTGAATTTTTCCAGAATATTTCATGATGTTTAGCTATTTTTCACCATTTTTAGCCAAAACCGAGCATTAAATTCACCAAATATTCATCCTTTATCCAAAAATTACCAAATTTTCACAGATCTCATATTTTCATGTGTAGATCATCTCTGTGATATTTCATGTCCCAACTCTAAGTCTACCACAATCTGTCCAAATCACACAAATCATACGAAAAACCGAACTACCTTGTGTTTCTAGCTTTAGATCGCAAAGATCTTGCTTTCTAGCCTTTACTAGCAACTAGATATAACACCTATAAGCACAATAACACCACACCAAGCAAGTTATACCCACAATCAAGACATTTCTTTCATGGTTTCGGTTAAGACATCAAAACAAAGATTTTAACCGTAAAAATTCGTTTTTGACTCTTGTAACTCCTTTCTTGGACCAAGATCCCTTGTATAACTAGTATACATCACTTGATCATGCAAGAATCGGTTTCATCTCGGGTTTCCACCCATTTTTCATTTGAAACTTCATTCTCTTGCAAACAACTCAAGATTATGGAATTAACACCAAGATTTATGCAATTACCTTATGTTTTCTTGGTATAAATCCAAGGTTCTTGGATGAATATTGAAGAGTGTTGAGAGAAATGTGGAGTTGGAGTGTTAAAAAAAGAAAATGATATGTTTTTGTGCATCAAATGGACCGATCGGTCCATGTATGGTGTGGGGTGGGGCCCACATCTCAAACCTTGGCCACACATTCGGATTGTGTAATCCGGATAATGTTGTGGATAATCTGGCTCAGTTCGTTTTTTGGTTAAACGCTTAATTCGGCTTAAAACGAGGCTAAAACGGTCGTTTTTTCGGCTTAAAAATAAAATTTATATAAAACCGATTTAAAAACTTTAAAAACTTAAACCATGACATTTATTGACTTAACATATCATATTGTCAGTAATTGTGCATCTTTTTCGGCTTGATCGATCGTCTCTTGCTTGGTTTGATATTAAAGGTTTCGTTTAACGTACCGACGTACCATTAAATCGAAATCCTTTTTCTGTGCTATAACTCACTCATCCCGAAGCTTTAATACTTCGTAAACCTTACTAAACATCATATATTTCGTCTATAATGTAATCCCCGATTCGTTCGGGTTTCAATAACCATTCATCGGTTAATCGTAATTCCAATACGACTAGCTATACATTCGAGTATAATTCGTACTGTGAATCTTATATACTCGTATAAACACATAATAATTCATATATTCGGTATTAAATAACACGTAAATAGTATATACCGGCTAGGGTATACCTGAATTTGCCGGAATCGTTACAACGTTGGTGCACAATCCCAACTGGAAAGGACCTTGCGCCTATCTGAGTACGTTGGTGCACAATCCCAACTGGAAAGGACTTTACTTGCTCATTTACACTTGTTCATGGAATTGCATGATTTTTATGTACTTATATCAAACTTGTGTGAACTCACCAACTATTCATTTAGTTGACATTATATATATATATATATATATATATCTATATATATATTACAGGTACATCTATTCGTAGTTGACACAAGAAGAAGACACTAGAACTTAGGTTATATTGATAAATGGACAAGTTGTTAATTGTTATTGTATTTTTTTTCTATTTTTCTTGTATTTCTTGTTACAAACTTGTGTACTTGATGTTTAAATTAATTAATAATAATCTTTTCACTTAATAGTGTCACATGTATTTTGAGCAATCTGTACGCCACACTCAGGCATTTCCGCTTTAGCCGGGCTGTTACAACCACCCAGACGAGTGTACTTTGTTTCCAGTTAAGGCACACATGTCCACACCCCTCATAATATAATATCTTTCCTCTCAGTTTATCATCTGGACCAGCAAAAAGTGTGCTAGTATATCTATGCCCTCTATATTTAGAGTATGAACACAATGTAATAAGCTTGCAAGCAAGTCATGTCTCTACCCATTACCCACCAGTTGCATAAAGAATAGGACTAACGTTTTGTTGTGGCTTAGGTTCGGGTGTGGAATATGAATTATTTAGTGACTATGGTGGATGAAACTCAATTTATTCAAACGACTAAACAAATAAACAAACTTACTGACTTTTATTTACAATCAATACTGACTCAAAATTGACTCTTTTTGAGTTTTTCTTTCTCTCCTTTTTTCTCAAACAAATACTATCATCAATATATACAGACAATTGACCCGAGACATATGTATATTGTGTACTATGCTCGACAAACAACTCATATTCAACTTTAACATACCGGTTTTCATCCAAGGGGTCAAAATAATTAAAGGCCAAGGCAAACACGTCTTGTAATGTGGGTATAAACAAACGAAAGGGAAAAGACACAAACTTGGCTCCTAAGGGATAACGTAGGGTAAGGAGTATTATTATATATGTAAAGGCCAATATATAGCGGGTTTTATGTAGTCCTATTTCTCCATACAAGTGGTAGTATTAAGATCTCGATACACATGTGACAACCAAGTTCTAGATATCATGAACACACCGGTTACTTTCTTTAATGGCACTCATATGACATGTGTATATATCTATATATTATATGTGTATTATATATAAGACAAATCTCACACACGCACCAGAGGAATTAGACTGCCGGTATGAAACATGTGTACCCGTCCCCATGACTCGTTATCCTCATCTAAACGGTCCATTTGAATTTTTCCTTTTTGAAAAACATATGAATAGGAAGACTTTCGAGAAGCTTAAAAACTAACCATGACCAAAGACCTCTTCTTGGCATTAGTAATAGCAATTAACAAGTAACAAATTCGGATTTTTTGCGCACAATCAAGGTACTCTAAGGCAAAAATTTTAATTTTTCTCTCATCCCCACACTTGAGGTGAACATTGTCCTCAATGTTTAAAAATATAACTTTTAAAAGAACAATACTGAGGAAGGGGTTAAAACTAACTCGTTATAAATTTTAAAACGGGCTTAATGTGATGGTCCAATAAATTATACAACTTTACAATTACACTTGTAACAATAAAACTAATAAAACAAAGAGAATTATGAAAATGAAATCACCTAATAAGAAAGTAAGTAACTCAAGCACACTTGTGCTTGCGCTCAACGAACCCGCATTCTCAATTCACTCAACATAATCTGCAAACTCTCACACGTGCAGAAGCATGCTTCTCACAACTGTTAGGATAGCTCTTTTAAACCGTTAATTTTAGTTACCAAGCCAAGTTAAATAAATTTCATAATTAAATTTGTTAAACTAGTAAAAGTGTTAAAAAACCTAACTCATGTTCGTAGGAATCACGATTGCATTTAGCGTATGAAACAAGCTCTTAACCCCCCCCCCCCCCCCGGTAGCCCGGGTGGACGAGGGAGGTCTCGTGAGGGTTTCTAGTGAACTACACCCATAAAGTTATAATACAACAAAACATACACATACACGAATTAACTGTAGCAAAAGAACATGAATACTTCAGATAGCTCAATAGGATCCTTATTAAATTATGATTCTTTCACCGAAATGCTACAAATCTCCAACCTTTCTCGGGTGGCATCCCCACACTTGACCTATGCTACAATGGTGCGCTTTAAATAAAACCGTTAAACAATTATAAAAAAATAAAAATAAAAGAAAAACACAAACTGAAAATAGAATCTGGGGTGCCTACCGGTCAGCGCTAAGTTTTTGTTAAGGTCTTCAGTCGGACCATTACCTGGTTTGATGTTTACGATGGTCAAATGGAAAATTTACCTACCAAATTTCCCACGTAAGCTCAGTAGTTACAGTGAAAAGGCCCCACTTCCTCTTTTATAAACAACATGTATAATGAGCGGATACGAGCTGGTGTGAATGCACATTTTCCCTTTGAATTTCCAACATATGCCGATGGTTAACACGTCGATCCCATACACTCTTTCTTTTGACTGAAACACTAGGATTTAAACAGGGCCGAACTGAACATTTTCCCATCGTGTTTTCGACGTAAGCTTGGTAGTTAAAATTTTGTGCCCATACCTTCTTCTCTGTGGTGGACATGTGTGTAAACCGAATACAAGGCCACTTCACCATGTTTTGTTCAAGGTCTTCCAAATTCACATTTCTCTTCTTTAAACTTGCACCATCACCCCAATCTTCATTTATATGCGTGACCAAAATGGGAGAAAGATTGAAATTCACCTGGGTTACTTCAATCACCGGTTCTTTAAAGGTTGTTATGTCTTTAATCGGGTCTAAACATTCAACTTCATGACCCAAAAGATCTGAACTCTCTGCCTTTATATCCTCATTAGCAACCACAACCAATGCACTCATTGGCTCTTCAATAACTAAAGAAATTGGTGTGGTATTATTCTCCACAACCAGCTCCTCAATTCATTCTCTGAAAGATCAAGAGCCTCTTTTGTCACTTCCTCATCAACCACGACACCACTAGCCAACTATTTTTGCTCCCGTTTAATTTGGGCCACCTTTTCTAATATTTGACTCACCAGTTCATCCTGGGCAACATTAGACATTTCTTGAAGATCTACCCTTTGATTTTATCACACCCCAAACCATGTGTAACATTCGTTACTTTTTAAACCCGAAAGTCCGACCCGTTTTCAATTTTATATGTATTCTTGTTATTTCGTTCACCATTTATATAATACTTCCGATGGTTTAAATTATTATGCGTTCATTCATATTCTTTTTGTTCAAGTAAGGAAACTCCGAGATTTAAATTATTATTTTTTTTAACCATGTTAAACGATATGCAAACTAATCGGGTATAATCTAAAATTAATTCAAGGATATAAAGTTATATCAAGTTTATATAACATTTAAAAGTATAAGGTTTAAATGGTGATTTAAGTTTTAATATGGAATGAAAATACAGGGGCTGATTGTGTAAATATAATAAAAAATAATAATTTAAAACTCCAACCCATCATCCCCCCTGGCATCACGTTTTTCCGATGAACAAACTTCCGGCGACGGCAACAAACTTTCGGCGACCTTAAAACTCACTTTAAACGTCCGATTCAAACCGTTAAAGCATCCAAACGTCGTCTCCACTTATTATAACAATTATTATGTAATTTATTTCACCATTAAACAACCAATTAACTCGCATTAATCTTAACCCATCGGTATATAATCAAAGTCTTAAAAACTCGAATTAAACACTAATCGATTCAATTATTAGTACAAACAGAGCCTACTCGTTCATCAAAACTCGTTCACACCTTTATCTTCATCTAGTATACCCTCTGTAACTCGACATCAATCACCTAAGTCCGTTTTACGGCCAACTATGGTTCTCCGTCAAATCGTAACAATACCAGGTAATGGTTTTATGGATTTGAGTATTCTTGAGCAGAATAACGAAACCCCTAACATAATTTGATCAATCATGGAGCGGATTTACAGATTTGAATTTCTAGGGCTATAATGAAGAAGATGAACTTTTAACATGTTATATATATATATATATATACATATATATATATATATTAGTTATATATATACATATATATATATATATATATTAGTTTCTGTTCTCTTAACATAATTAACTTGTTGGTCTGTTGGATAGTTCATGTTGTTAGAACCAGAGGACCCGGGTTTGAACCCGAGTCAGAACGGTTTGTTTTCTTTGTTTTTAAAACATTTTTCTTTTTATTATTTTAATCAAATAAATTTTTTTAAAAATCATTATAAATTAAATAATAACATGTTAAATTTAATAAAATTAGTTATAAATTATATTTACCTTTTCCCAACAAAAACCGACTTTTGTTTTGTTAGAAACCCAATTAATACTATACAAATAATTATTATTTCATTTAACTTTATAACACACTAATGTAATTATTCTCAAACTAAAAAATCCGATATAAATGCATAACTCGTAAACATTATAAATCTCAAGCTCGTTTAAAACTAGTTTAACTTATATATATAGATATATGTTTGTATATATATATTTGTTTGTTAAATCTTGAAATTCGTTAACATATTCGTTTGTCAAAATAAAATATACCGCTAACATCCAAACTCCATGAACGCTATAATATTCAAACCTAATATTAATCTCGTAATTTAAGCCTTTAAGGTAATAATTAAATAATTCGTTACTATATAAAATAATATTATAATATCCAACTCCATAATAAAATGCACATTCAACACCTTTAAATCCCGACAACCCGCTTTATCTACTTTTATAAGACGTTAGTTAATATTAATTTTGTACTTTTAAATTCTAGTTTGTGAAGTTCAATTGCTTCGGCTTCATTTACGCACTTTCGGTTTTATTGCAAGTTTGTCTTCAACTTCAAGGTGAGTTTCTCACAACCCCCTTTTTACTCTTTTATTGTCTTAGGGATAGCTTATGTATCCTACAAAAACCCAATTGTTTATTATTTTGCTTACAAACTACAATTCGCTACATGGACTTGTTTGTTTACTTGTTACTTGTTACAAATTACTTGCTCATGGATTACTTCAAGATAGTATAATCATACGCCCCCCCTTTGCGCTCAATACATTTGTTGTTATGAGTAGAAAAGGGCCTCATTATCCGAGTACGTTAGTGCACAATCCCAACTGGAAAGGACCTTACTTGCGCTTATCTGAGTACGCTGGTGCACAATCCCAGTTGGAAAGGACATTACTTGCTCATTTACACTTGTTCATGGAATTGTAGATTTTTATGTACTTATATCAAAACTTGTTTGAACTCACCAACTATTCATATAGTTGACCTTTATTTTATATATATGCTACAGGTACCTTATTTAGAAGATGTTGTCGTGACAAAGAA
Organism: Bidens hawaiensis; assembly: GCF_021521415.1. Lineage (NCBI taxonomy): Eukaryota > Viridiplantae > Streptophyta > Magnoliopsida > Asterales > Asteraceae > Bidens > Bidens hawaiensis. The sequence continues at coordinate 175,075 of NW_027496592.1, read as the reverse complement.
ATTAGTACTTAGGTTATATTAATAAATGGTTAAGATGTTAATTGTTCTTGTATTTTCCTTGTATTTATTGTTAAAAAACCTGTTTACTTGATGTTTAAATTAATTAATGATAATATTGTCACTTAATAGTGTCACGTGTGTTTTGGGCGATCTGTACGTCACACTCGGGCGTATTCCGCTTTAGCCGGGGTGTTACAGATTGGTATCAGAGTCGTGACTATAAGATAGGACATTAGACGTAGTGTTCTAGTTAGTTATAGTTTATTTGCTTAATTGCTTTGGTTGCATAATTAGAATTTATGTGGGCCTTATGTGATTGTTCAAAGCACTTAGTTGTTACTATTATACTGATGATTCAATTACTTCAATTACACAAGCACAGACAAGTCCAAGGCTTATGCCTAAAAACAAAGATTTTTCCAACATTTTCAATTATTGATTTTCATTGAGGTGTTCCGATATTTATTCTTCTTAAAGATGGTTCTTTATGGCGGGTATGTAGTAACTGTAAGGGGGACGTGCCTGTTTTCCGAAACTCTTGACACCAAGGTTATTGAAACCTAAGGATAAGCAATGCATATAAATCCTAATCAGACGCGGGACCCGGTTGCTTACCTGGAGAGTTAGGAAAGAGCATGAACTCTATTAAGCCAAAGCATACCACTTTCAACGCCATATAAATCACAACTTTAAGTTTTCAAACGCGGCCATGTTCTCTTTGTGAAAAGAATATGGTTGCACTCCTCTATGTTTTACAATGTGTTTTAACTGGAGGTCTGTACTTGATTACCCAGCTTTCGGTTCGATTTAATTGCGCATTTTTATACGAGAATAGTTAAGTTTAAAAATTTTGTGACACGTTTTCTTTATTTATACGCTCATTTACGGCTTAAACTTTTAAAAGTTTGCAAAGTAATAACCGAATTTCAAACGATACCTTTGTTATTTTACTAATATGTTTTAGAATTGAAAATTCAAAAAGTTATGGTGATATATAAATGGTTAAATTTCGATTTGATTCCTATATTATTTTATCCTTTTACTACTACGTTTTATAATTGAAATTCGAAAGGTCATGGTGACATATGAATGGTCGAATTTCAATTCGTTTACCTTATTGTTATATTCATTTACACTTATGTTTTATTATTGAAAATTTAGAAAGTTTTGGTGGTACATGAACACACGATTTACAATTCGTTTCTATAATTTATTGTTAAGTTTAATATTTATTTCATATGATTATTCAATAATTTTTAGATTTTCGTTTGTTGAAAGTGAAAACTCATGACGTCTCATGGGAATTCAAATTTTGTTTCATACGATTTCTTTTGTTTACTTGTTTTCATTGATGCATATAGTAGTCGTTTTCATACTTACGTCAAAAGTCACGCGAATTCTTCATGTTTCGTATCATGCCTTCTTGTTTTCCTAATTTTCACACTCAACCGGCGAAATGACAACCCAAGTTATCAAGTAAATGGCCTCCGCAATCCCGACCACCCCACGTTTGACCGCATCTACCTTCATCGTTATATTAAATCAAATTCAAACCCAACACCATTCCTGGAAACTCAAACTAAACCCCACCGAAAGCCTCGCACAGAAACACGCCCTTTGTATAGTATGTGTAAATCCCACCACTTTATTTCTCCGAAACTTTGATATACTTCAATTGGTGGTAGATTTAATTACCACTTATTGCTAAAATTTACCCAAACACAACGCCACTCGACCAATTGCAAGACTCGTACTCAACAATTTGTCCTGATAAAATTCTTGACCACATGCTTCAAGTGTGCCATCATTAGGGTAACCCGAGCACACCCGCCATACTTGAAAGGCCTAACTTGTTTCCGCCATGCAATACCTTTACCCCGCATCCCTTGTCTATTCTATTCGATTTCTCGATTTTAATACTTAGGTTTTACAAACTCATCAAATTCGTCTATATTTTCTTTTATTAACACCTCGCGCCTAATCCCAAATCCTCAGTTATTTTTAACTTTCAGTCAAATAGATTTTCTTTCAAAAGAATTTATTATTATTATTATTATTATTATTATTAAAGTTATTAACATTATTATTATGGTTATTATCATTATTATTATTATTATTATTATTATTGTTAACATTAATAGCACTACTAATATTACTACTACTATTGTTGTTAGTACCATCACCATCAACATTATTATTATTATTATTAAAAATTTTAGTATTATTATGATTAGTAATATTATTATTACTAGTATTATCTTCACAACTAATAATAATGTAATTATTCTTTCAAATAATATTTAAAGTAAAATGTTTGCTTTAAGCAAGTTTTGAGCCTGTTGAAACTATTTTTCATTCAACAAAGTAATCTGACAATTATTATTATTTTTTTTTCCCTATGTCACGAGCCAAAATAAAACATCTGCTTTTACGATTAAAATTTTTATAAAATTGCAAGTCTTTGCGATAGCTAAAAACTTTTTGTCTAAATAAATTCTATTTTCCTAGTAGATTTAAAAGCACCACGATTTACAACCGATTTTCTCCTTTGTTAACGCCAATGAGTTTCGGCTAAGAAATCATGGCACCATCTCTTACGTCAACCTTCATGCCACAAACAAACCTTCATTCGAGTAGACAAGCGTCACAATCAACATTTTTCGTTTCTTTAACTTCTCCTTCACGTTTTTTTTCGGACGTACCCAAAGTAATTTTACATACACGTCTTTAGAATATTGTTTACGAAGTTTATTTTGATTGCTCATTGATCTTTGATCCATATTCGTTTGTATTTTACGAAATGTAAATTCGTACATCATTCTTATTCACTTTATTAAATCGGTTTACGCTTGTTATTTCGAATCCTGTGTTCTATGACCAATTTCCCATCAACGTAACCATTAAGTGGAAATTGGGACTATGAACATATATGTGTACATAGTTACCTAATAGAAACCGTATTTTCATTATATTTCTACATTTTACTATCAGTGACCGGCTCTCTCCAAACGAATTTGTTTACTTAGAACTGGGACTGTGTCCCATGTGCATGCTGAGTTTATCTGATGTTATAATTTTACACAAATTGTTCTTGTACTTCTTTTCCACTCGATGTTTTATTTGAACCATTTTATTGTTCTTGATTTCATAAGACAAATACTTTATTTTAATTTCGAAGTTCTAATTATATACTTGATAAGCACAAAGTTACTATTAAAAATTTTTCTTTTCACAAACTTAATCGATTTCAATATGTTAATATTAAATTTTCGTTTATCCATTTCATTTCAAATTATTAACAATTTACATGTTTGTAAGATATAATTGTTTTTTCATCTCAACTTTGCCATTGGTCACGTCGATGTTCTATTGGAGATTATCATTTTTTTTAAACAACATGATATTTTGATACTTAAAAGTTTCGTTCATTTAAAGTATTCTCGAACCCAATGCGTTAACAAATTCATATTAATATTTCGTTGGTTAAATGCTATATTTACATGTCACGTTATTTCGACTCCATTATTTCAATTACATGTTACGATGTTTATAATTCTAAATATTTCATTCTTTAATTTCATTATCTCGTTTATTTCGTTTTCAACATCGTTTACTTGCTTTAGACACAATGATTATATTTACCTGACTTATTGTTTTTCGCGTTGTCTTTGGCCTGAATGGTCTATCAATGTGTTTGTAATGTTGTTACCCTTTAAATTTATTATTTTTGATTTTCAACGTTATTTATGAGAATTTTATTATTTATGTGAGGTCTATGTTCTAAAACCACACAATAGAGCAAGTTATATTGACCATCCGACGATAGAGGTAATTATGGGTCGAAACTTAATTATCAAAGTCCTCGCATGGAAAATATAATAAGTTTGGTTGTGTGAAATAACTCGGAACTTGGAATGATTTTGGGGAACGAGACAAATACAATATGATAGGGCATGGTGGATACGCCGATGGTACATCCTATATATAAGTGTCCTTGTCATATTTTCTATTTGTGGCGTTCTTTCGGGTCATTCAAAGATCGGAGTTATTTTATTTTAGTTATGTATGTATAAAAATGCTAAAATTTTCAACAACTCCGTATATTAGTTGTTCTCTTTTAACATATTTATTTTTATTTTAATTTCGGGACGAAATTTCTAAAAGTTGTAAGTCCTGTAACATTCATTACTTTTCAAACCCGAAAGTCCGACCCGTTTTCAATTTTATATGTATTCTTGTTATTTCGTTCACCATTTATATAATACTTCTGATGGTTTAAATTATTATTCGTTCATTCATATTCTTTTTATTCAGGTAAGGAAACTCCGAGATTTAAATTATTATTTTTTTAACTATGTTAAACGATATGCAAACTAATTGGGTATAATCTAAAATTAAGTCAAGGATATAAAGTTATATCAAATTTATATAACATTTAAAAGTATAAGGTTTAAATGGTGATTTAAGTTTTATTATGTTTTAATATAGAATGAAAATACAGGGGCTGATTGTGTAAATATAATAAAATATAATAATTTAAAACTCCAACCCATCTTTCCCCCTGGCATCACGTTTTTCTGATGAACAAACTTCCGGCGACGGCAACAAACTTCCGGCGACCTTAAAACTCACTTTAAACGTCCGATTCAAACCGTTAAAGCATCCAAACCTCGTCTCCACTTATTATAACTATTATTATGTAATTTATTTCACCATTAAACAACCAATTAACTCGCATTATTCTTAACCCATTGGTATATAATCAAAGTCTTAAAAACTCGAATTAAACACTAATCGATTCAATTATTAGTACAAACAGAGCCTACTCGTTCATCAAAACTCGCTCACACCTTTATCTTCATCAAATATACCCTCTGTAACTCGACATCAATCACCTAAGTCCGTTTTCCGGCCAACTATGATTCTCCGTCAAATCGTAACAATACCAGGTAATGGTTATATGGATTTGAATCTTCTTGAGCCGATTAACAAAACCCCTAACATAATTTGATCAATCATGGAGCGGATTTATAGATTTGAATTTCTAGGGCTATAATGAAAAAGATGAACTTTTAACATGTTATATATATATATATATATATATATATATATATATATATATATATTAATTTCTGTTCTCTTAAAATAATTAACTTGGTGGTCTGTTGGATAGTTCATGTTAGAACCAGAGGACCCAGGTTCGAACCTGGGTCAGAACGGTTTGTTTTCTTTGTTTTAAAACATTTTTCTTTTCATTATTTTAATCAAATAATTTTTTTTAAAAATCATTATAAATTAAATAATAACGTGTTAAATTTAATAAAATTAGTTATAAATTATATTTAGCTTTTCCCAACAAAAACCGACTTTTGTTTTGTTAGAAACCCAATTAATACTATATAAATAATTATTATTTCATTTAACTTTATAACACAAAAATGTAATTATTCTCAAACTAAAAAATCCGATAAAAATGCATAACTTGTAAACATTATAAATCTCAAACCCGTCAAGCTCGTTTGTCAAAATAAACGCTATAATATTATTCGTTAACATATTCGTTTGTCAAAATAAAATATACCGTTAACATCCAAACTCCATGAACGCTATACTATTCAAACCTAATATTAATCTCGTAATTTAAGGTAATAATAAAATAATTCGTTAAAATTCGTTACTCATATAAAATAATATTATAATATCCAAGTCCATAATAAAATGCACATATAACACATTTAAATCCCGACAACCCGCTTTATCTACTTTTGTAAGACGTTAGTTAATATTAATTTTGTACTTTTAAATTCTAGTTTGTGAAGTTCAATTGCTTCGGCTTCATTTACGCACTTTCGGTTTTATTGCAAGTTTGTCTTCAACTTCAAGGTGAGTTTCTCACAATCCCCTTTTTAATCATTTATTGTCTTGCAGGTAGCATATGTATCCTGCAAAAACCCAATTGTTTATTATTTTGCTTACAAACTACAATTCGCTACATGGACTTGTATGTTTACTTGTTACTTGTTACAAATTACTTGCTCATGGATTACTTTAAGATAATATGATCATACGCCCCCCCTTGCGCTTCATACATTTGTTGTTATGAGTGGAAAAGGGCCTCATTATCCGAGTACGTTGGTGCACAATCCTAACTGGAAAGGACCTTACTTGCGCTTATCTGAGTACGCTGGTGCACAATCCCAGTTGGAAAGGACATTACTTGCTCATTTATACTTGTTCATGGAATTGTAGATTTTTATGTACTTATATCAAAACTTGTGTGAACTCACCAACTATTCATATAGTTAACCTTTATTTTATATATATATGCTACAGGTACCTTATTTAGAAGATGTTGCCGTGACAAAGACATTAGTACTTAGGTTATATTAATAAATGGTCAAGATGTTAATTGTTCTTGTATTTTCCTTGTATTTATTGTTACAAACTTGTGTACTTGATGTTTAAATTAATTAATGATAATATTGTCACTTAATAGTGTCACATGTGTTTTGGGCAATCTGTACGTCACACTCGGGCGTATTCCGCTTTAGCCGGGGTGTTACACCATGGCCTAGGCGTATGACACATATGTTGGTACCACATTTGTAAATATATCAGAGTTACACTTAAAAGCGAAAGTCTTTAGAACATGTGGATTAAAATATAATATTTACATTCACAAAAGACGGGATTAAAAGTTCCTGTTTAATTTTTTAAAGATTACTTGTTTTAGTTTACAAAACCATCATTAATATTTAAGTTTATACAAAAAGATTCGAGCCATTGGATATCTTGAGCACTTCGCCATCCCCAGCTTTAATCTTGATTACCTGCACAATGTTAAGAAAATACGTCAGCAACGAATGCTGGTGAATATGTTGATGCTAAAAATATTTTCCTTTACTTGATCACCCCTCGAGACTACGTAGGTCTCGGCCCATCGTGGATTAGGAATAATCAAGCTAAAACAACACAATTCATAAACTCGAGTCTCTACAATAAGCACCCCAACAAACACCGCAGCGTTCGACTAGTTGAGTACCTATTCATATACACAAGGTCATACTCCCCGCAGGCAGCGTAATTGTGACCAAGTGTGATGTGCCCGCCACATATGTAAGAATCCAGACAAACGTACACGATAGCCTGAGGCCAATGTTTATACCCTTGTTTATAAATGTTTTAGAGACACTTAGTCTCATGTAAAACTTTTCATTTAACACGTTTGACTCGTTTTAAAATAAGTTTGTAAAGTTTAGGGCGTATTCACCTTTTTGATTTGGATCGGCTTCAAACACCGTCCGAGGGTCTTTCCCGTTGATATCTCGCACCTATAGTATGAGTATAACCTTTTGTTAGTCGGATATACAATCCGGCTTAAGACCTTTAGTCTTTTATAATTTTTACCTCGATGAATCTTTAGTTCAAATCTCTTTTCTTTACTTTAAAACCTTTAGTTAAAAAGTATCATTTTCTTTTATAAATTAAAAGTCTTTATTTTAATTTATATTATAAACCTTTAGTTTGTTTTCATAAAACCCTACGTTTCTTCTTCTCTAAGAAACGTATTCTTTTCTTTTCTTTATTATTTAAGAATAGTTATTATTACTTAATTAATATTTTATAACAAAGAATCATATATATATATAATCACACACACATATATAAATATTCATAATTTCTTTTCTTTGTTATATTTTCTTTTATTTATCGAGGTATCGAGTATAACCTCGACTTAGGGTGTTAAGCCTTTTATTTTATCATTATTTTATTCAGGCATTATGCCTACCTTTGTCAGCTTATAATAACTCTAGACGATCGAGCAACACTTTGACGCCTTTGACCCTTTTCAACACTTTCTTAATCAACACTTTACTTTGACACGCAAAACGATGCACACCAACACTTCTCCACACGTCGGCAGGCTTCACGAAACGGATCATCGGGATGTTGGAATGGTAACACCTTCTTCGTTAGAACGTTGTTTGGAATGTGGCACGAATATCAAAGAACGTCGGTATATAGGCACGGTTTATGAGGAATCGAGGGCACGAACTTCGAGGTAATCGAGGGTATGTTTCTTGGGCTTAGAGAGATGCTAGAGAGAGATGTACGTGTGAAATGGAGTGTGAGTTGTGAAGAACCCGTAGCTCACTATTTATAGGCAAAACCAGGGGTCCAGCGCGATACGCGATGGCCCTTTGGCTTAGCCCGCCGCGTATCGCGACGTAGGCCAAGCCAGTCACCATGTAGACCTGCCACGTGGCGCCATGTGGCAGACGTTGTTCCACGTGTTGACACGTGGCGGACGATGTGCCACGTGTGGCCATGTGGTGGGACACGTGGCGAACGGTGTGCCACGTGGCACGCCACGTGCCTCGCTGTCAAACAACCCATCGCGATATGCGATGGGTTTCCCTTCTGATCCATCGCGTTACGCGCGACCCAACATTGAGAGTTTGAGGACAAGCCCGTCATGTAACGCGACGGTGAGTTTCACCTTATTTTTAGAATTTGACACTTTACACCTCTGTACTTGCTTTAATTACAGTAAAGGCAATAAAATATATGAAAACGAAACTTGGGATTAATTAATAACATTATTAATCAATAAACATAACAATTAAAAATAAAGAATACCTGAAAAATTTTATAAACGAGTTGGGTTTCGGGTTTAAAGATTAACGAATGTTTCTAGAGGAAATCGGATTACATCGAAAATTAAAATTGGTTGGATATTCAAAATTGAAAATTAACAAATGTCACTCTAACACTAAAGGTTATTATGGTCAGGGCCGAAGGATAGTTGGGGCCAGGGGTGGCCCCGGCCCCCTCCGTTTTTTGCGCGGTAGTGTAAATTTATCCGTTTTCGTCCGACATTTTTTATATGTAGCGTAAATTTGCCCGTTTTCAACCGAAAATTTGATTCCGGCCCCCTCAATTTACGGTTTCTATAACGAGTATTTTTGTTCGCCCCCTCGACATATTCGTCCACGCTTCGCCACTGATTATGGTGTTTTGACATGTGATTTGAGATTGTGGTCTGATTTGCAATTACCCTCTTGCAGGACCCACTGTCCGAATCCCATATTTAATTTATCAACTTTGCAAAAACACTCAACATATAAGACTCCTCTTTAGTACAGGAAACGCATTTAGCTAGTTTAAGTATATTGCGAGTACTTTTGTTTATTAAAGACTAGGCTTAGACAAGAGATCTAAGTTCTAATGTGTCACGCCTCTAATTAAGGCGGAAATGCGGGAGTGCGACGAATCGTATATCACAACTTGAGCTCAATGTAAGAGAAAAGGTTCAAAGTTCATAAAAAGAACATAGGTTTGACATACACGGGCGTGAAATGCCTAGCGATGTCTTACACAAAGTTCAAATTTAAACCAAACAAAACCATTTTTTTGCATCAAAAACATGAATGCAATTATTCCAAGTCTTGCTAAGTCTACCTTTATTCACAACTCAATCCAACCTAACTTTTTAATAAAAACTAATTTATCTCTCTTTCACCTATACAACCCAACCTAATCCAACTTTTCACTTTTATTCACAACACAACCCAAACCAGTTATTTTAATAGATATATCTTATTTAGATTTTAATTTATTCTATAAGTTTATTAAAACTAATAAAAATATTTATTAACACTAATCCAAAATTTCATTTTAATTCACAACCCAACTCATACCTACTTTTTAACTACATAAAATAGTTTATAGTTTTCAAAATATATTATAAAATGGACTTTTTAGATAATAAGTTTACGAACATAAAAAAATACTTTTTGTATCCAACTTCGTTTTTAATAAAACTTATATTGGAACATTCACAAAAAAAATTAAACAAGACTGCGCTTTTTTATCTTTTAAAAAAGTTAAATATTAATAGTATTAAAGTAAAACTAGATTATATGTGAAATTAATTATTAAATGAAAAAAAATATATGAACCAATTAGTTAATGACATGTGACACATAGTAGGTTGCAACCTAAGGTTGGCATAACAACTTGGGTTGAGGAATAAAACTTATTTTTTCTTTTCTTTAAATTGATTGGACCCACCAAATAGTATAATGACTTCCTAGGAGGTTGTTGATAAACTTGGTCTAGCGATGTCTTAGGTTTGACATAAACGGGCGTGAAATATCTAGCGATGTCTTACACAAAGTTCAAATTTAAACCAAACAAAACCAATTTTTTGCATAAAAAACATGAATGCAATTATTCCAAGTCTTGCTAACAATGCATCAAATTAGAAAGCTTCCAAGCGCAAGCAGTAGAACCACGTGTTATTACATGAGAAAACATGCCTAAAATGTCGAGTTCACAGATTTAGTATAAAAGTGATTTGTTTCCACACAAAATATATTCTTTATAATGATATATGCCAATCTTACACGTATATGCACATGACGTATCAACCATGATTCCACAACCCAGCCTCTTGAAGCATGCCCCTAACCAGTTTGTCTTGTCACTAAACATGGGTGAAAATAGTGGCATATTCACTCAATGTAACATAACATGGAGTTGGCCGGCGCGACCGAGCCATGAGTGGTGTGGTCAATCCGAATAGTATTACTCAATAACGTCCACCGACTCTATCCAAGAGTTAACTAGTTGTGTATATTAGGGGACTTAAAGGGTGACAAACAAGTCTCACGTATCAATATTTAGAGGTTATACAATGCACAACATATGAGCATGCAAGTATGTTTCGTAGTTTCATATAAACAAGCATGTTTCTCCCAAAAAAGGTTTGAAACAGTAAAAGTGAGGCGATATACTCACCTGATAGCGTTGATAGTTATTCAACACAAATGTTGCAAGTAAGTTTAGAGGGTCGTCCTACACAAATGCTACAACATATGCATCACACATAAGGACTAGTTTCAGTTAACATATAACGATAAACACCGATATTTCAAGAAAAAACATAAGTCCACAAGAAAGGACGTTGAAAGGGCATTCAAGGTATTAAATAAACGTTGGTCTATTATTAGATAACCGGCTTATTTTCGCCAAATGGATAAGTTAAGAAACATAATGCACACTTGTATTATCTTAAATAATATGATATTTGAGGACTCGGGTAGAGCAATTTGTCAAGGCGATGAGCTAGAGCTGATCTCAACACTAAACGATGATAAGAAACTTGATATTTTATTATGAACATGAAGAAAGGAAACGAATCACAGTTTTCGATCGGATTTGGTTGAACATCTTTGAAGGAACAAACAAAATGATGGCGATGACTAAAAATAGTTGTAACTTGTTTTTTAATTTTTAAATTTAGTTTAGTTTGTTTGTTTTTTTTTAATTTTACTGTGTTTGTTTTTTTGTTTTATGAAAAATAAAGGTTTAAAGGCTCTTGGGACATCTACCTAGGCTATATTATTAAAGGATTACAATTTTTCCATATGTCATTTAATTAGGGGTAAAGTTAAAATATAAATGACATCAAAAATGAGAAATGTGAGAAGGAATTCAGTCTATTGATTTTAGATTTGAATGACTGAGATTAATTTAATAAATAAAAATTGATTAAAAGGGCATTAAGGTAATAACCTACATTTGTTGACTTTCTCTCTCCACATGAAAATTTCCCCATCATTTTAAAATGTCCATAACTTTTTTCATACGACATTATTTTTTTAAAAAAAATTCACCATAATAATAAGTGTTTTTTTTATCTTTAATATGAGTATCATATTGTTATATAAAAATAAAAAAAATTAATGGGTTTTTAATAGTGTTTTTTTGTTGTTCATTGTGTCATTGTGTAATATGTTGTTTCCATTATGTTTTACATTTCAAGTCATTGTGTTATATATATTCACCATTGTGTTTTACGTTTTAGGCCGTTGTGTTATACGTATTCGCCATTGTGTCTTACGTTTTAGGTCATTGTTTTATACGTATTCACCATTGTGTTTTACGTTTCAAGTTATTGTGTAACATGTATTAATGGCGAAAAAAGACACAATGATGTGCGAAAACACACAATGGCGAAAAAAGACACAATGGTGTGCGAAAAGACACAATGACGAAAAAAGACACAATGATAAGCGAAAAGACACAATGGTGTGCGAAAAGGCACAAGACGAAAAAAGACACAATTATAAGCGAAAATACACAATGGTGTGCGAAAAGACACAATGACGAAAAAAGACACAATGATAAGCGAAAAAGACACAATGGTGTGCGAAAATACACAATGACGTGATTTTTGTTTTAAATTTTATATAACAAAAATCATACTCATATTAAAGATAAAAAAACGTTTTTTATTATGATGATTTTTTTAAAAAAAAAATATCATACGAAAAATTTATAAACGTTCTAAAATGATAGGGGTATTAACATGTGTCTTGCATGTGGGGAGAGAAAATGTGTACAATTACCTTTATACCCTTTTTCCTTTGGTCATCACTTGACACATGTCAAATATTTATGGCTTCTCACACTTCTTATTTTTGTTAACCTTTGTAGAATAAGTTGACCCATTCAATTAGATCCTCCAAATATGCTACAAAGTGTACAAGTTTCCATTTTTACAATTCCCCTTAATAACTTATTGAAGGATAAAATGAAAAATATGTTCTTGGTGGCAATTGAACTCACTACTTTTGCTTTTAACATGTTTGTGACTCACCAACTATAATAAATTGACGTCAACCTTCCCTTTTTCTTAATTCATATAGATTCACAAAACCTATTTTGATTTCTTTTAAAATACAAATACATATTATTATTACTAATAGATGTATTTTAAAAAATTATTTATATCATACGAATCCATAAGATATGGTATTATGTATATTATTATATTTAATTATTTTCGTTTTATTTTTTTAACCACCCGTATATCATACGGGTTCTATCTTAGTTTAACTATAGAGAGACATCATAGTTTAGGGCTTTAAAGTCCCCCGTGTCCACTTGACGATGACGTGACAATGTAAAGGAGATTTAAAGCCCCCACCATTAGGGGTGTATGTGGTGTGGTTTTGAGCTAAAACCGAACCGAAAACTAAAACTTCGGTTTTTGGATTTTTTGAAACTGTTGGGTTCCGGTTTTTTTGGTTTCATTTTTTGTTTTGGTTTCGGTTCGGTTTCGGTTTTTGCCATTTAAGCTTGAAATTTTAGGACAAAAAAAAGTGTGTAAATATAATGAATATAGGTATAAATAATTTTGTTAATTGTTACCTAATAAACTATTATACATTTCAACAAAAATATTTGAATTACATATTTATTAAATTTTTATAAATTACTTAAAATAAAAAATAAAACAATAAAAATTTAGGAATTCGGTTGGGTTGGTTGGGTTCGGTTTTTGTTTTGGTTCGATTTTTTCGATCCGAATTTTACAATTTTTTCAGTTTTGACCCGGCCCACATTATTCATTTTATGGCAAAAACATGACATAGTTTTAGAAGCTTAGCAAAGTCTAAAAACCTAGGACCTTGGCACTTCACAACCAGTTGACACAGAAATGGCGAAATTGAACTGCATAACCCGCGCATCATTCTTCGTCTCCTTCCTCCCTCGACCCATCTTATTATCCTTCCGTACTAAACCATATTCATATTCCACCACCAAAACCCCATTCCCACTTCAATACGAAATGATCATCGCCCGCCCATCTCAACAACCACCACCACCACCACCATCGCCGCCGTCCACCACCCCCAAACTCAACCCACCCAGATTCCCAATTGGGTTTTGACGATTGGGTCGATATGAAACTAACCTCACAAACCCAAACTCAAACTCAAAGTCATCCGGTGCTGTTGAACAATGAGATGGATAAGTCAAAGAGGAAGTATTACAACAAGAGGCAAAGGAGAATGTACGGTTCAGATTCAGAAGATGATAATAATAATGGTAAGCATGAGAGTAAGTATGTGGAGTTAAATCAAGAAGTTGTTAAGCTTAAAACATTGCATACGCGAGAAGAGGAGTTGTATTTTTACGATGCGTTTGCGTATCCGTGGGAAAAAGATAAGCATTATAAGATGGTGTATCAGTTGGAGAAGAAGTTTTTTCCAGATCAATGTTTTGACAAGGCGTTTCTTGATCCAGGTCAATCGAATGCGCGCAAGGATAAGAAGAAGGTCGAAGGTGAAGGTGTCGGTGAGAAGAACGATGACAAGAGTTTGGTGTTTTTTAAAGAGGATAAAGATGCGAAGATGGATGTTAAGGAGAAGAAAGTCGAGGAGTTCTTTAAGTGTTTGACGAAAGTACCGAATGAGGTTGATGACAATGGCCCGTTTGTGTCGGGTAGGAGTGCGGGGCTTCCTCCTAAATGGGATGGTCCAACCGGAGCTGTTCTTTTGGTTAACAAACCTAAAGGTAGAAACTTTGACTAGTAATTTGAAAAAAAAGATTGTGAATTGAAACATGTGATTCTGTATCAGTGTTATTATGCAAGTTGAAAAATGTTGTTAAAGATGCTGCCGCCTATTATGTTGTTTTACAGGATGGACTTCGTTTACGGTTTGTGGGAAGTTGCGACGCTTGGTCAATGTAAAAAAGGTATGGTTTTACTGCTTTGCTCTTGTTGCTGTCATTATTAATGTATTTATGCTTGGTTTTACCTTGTAACAGGTTGGTCATGCAGGGACCCTTGATCCTATGGCAACTGGTTTGCTTATTGTATGCATTGGCAAAGCAACAAAGTTAGTTGATAGGTAAGACATTAATATTATATCTAAATAAGTGGAACTCGTTAAATGGCGGCCCTCATATTCCATCTCATTTGGTGCTTTTGGTCTATCCATAATTTTTTTATCTTAACATTAAACATTGATTATTGAGACTAAAGTTACAGTAATTAGATAATCACTTATAACAAGTCACACATTTAATTTAAGAGACTATTTTATTGGGGCAGATTTCAGGGCATGGTTAAAGGTTATAGTGGGGTTCTTCGATTAGGGGAAGCTACCTCAACACTTGATGCTGACTCACCAGTAATACAACGGGAGCCATGGGAGCACATTAAGGATGATGACATAAAGAAAGCCGCAGCATCGTTTTGTGGGGAAATATGGCAGGTACCTCCAATGTTCTCCGCCATCAAAGTAAGTTTAACTGTTATGTAATTTTAACAGTTAAAGGGGATTTTGGTCATACACGGCTCGTTTAGCTAAATTTTCTCTTGTGGGTTCAATCCGAAAGGCTGAAACTGTCCCAAACTCGTTTAAACTAATCCCAAACCCGTAAATATCGTGTTAGATTTGTGGCATGTCAGAAATTTATACCCCCGTGACTTAAGGACTCAAATTAGATTATCATTTGATATCTACAACTTAGTTTTAAGCTGCAATAATCACTTTAGATGCACATCCAAACACCCCACCGCTATGGTTAACGTAATACAGTCATAACGATATGAGTTTACTAGTAACAATCATAACTAACCGTATGGTGCAGACAAAATGTGATTTTCCGGGTGACATGCTCAAAGGGGACGTATATCCGATCCTTATGTGCAGATTTTGCAAAGGCTCTGAATAGGTACTCTAATAATTGTACTTACAATATGTGTTTCTATTCTGTATGGTTTTTTTATTAAGATAAGTTGATTCTGTTCTCTTCATGCAGTTGTGCTCATACGACTGCTTTAAGAAGAGACTCCATTGGTAAGTCATTGAACCCTAATGTTTTGACCCGAACCTATTGGCATGCCTGATAATAATATTTTTGAAAAGTTGACTCGAAATACTATGAACTTATGTTACAGGGGACTACTCGGTAGATGATGCATGGGAATTCAAGGAGTTAGAAGAAGAAATTCCTAAAAGCTATTTGTAGATCATTATTAGCTCGGATGAGTATAATGTAAGATTAGGATTGTTTTTACAATTATTGTTACTAGTTCATACCTATTAATAGGATCCACAGTGCTTTACCGCTCGTTCGTTTCTATACAAGTAACACACCTCCCTAAAAGTTTACATGGAAATTGGTCAAACTCATTTTGATGGGTTTTACAACAATAGGGTTGGTTCGGGTTGAAAATGTTAAAAATGTTGGAACATTTGAAGCTTATTAAATTCACTCAGGGGTGTTAAATCATGGCTAGATAAACATCAATAGTTAAAGTTGAATAACTAGAGTTGGTTATTTTGGTCACAGGTTCACAAATTCATTTTGTGTTTTTAGAAACACAATGAATTTTAAATAAACATTACATGATGAAGCCAAATATGGCCAAGGGTAAGTGAGTGAGGATTTAATACTGCTAGCAACATGGACCTTCAATTAATATAGATTAATCCGAAATTTGATTCAAATCCCTCTTGATAAAACAAGAGGGCGTTATTGCTCATATGTTAGTTCAAAAACTCCTATATAGTCATACCAAAGTCTTATCCATTTATAGATGGAGCTTCAAGAGCATACAAGTCTAGAGGGAAATTTTGAGCATGACGTTCATTACATAATTTGCATACCAAGTTATCTTCTAGGATAAGCCTTTGCTTTTGTCAGTGGACCACCAACCCCATTGGTCAAAAAGATTAATAGTTTCTTTTTAGTTCAATGACGGCCTTTTAAAATATTTATTATTTTTAGTAAAGTATTCCCTTTTTAAAGCTTTGGAAGATGTAAGTTAATTACAAATAAGTTTGAGATGGATGAGAGGTACGAGGATTTATAGTGGTCCATGCAGATATTAACAAATCCATCTTGCGTTAATTCTTCGAAAGATCGCATTAGTAAGGTAGCCATCACCTTTTGAACGTCTCACTAAGATGCCGGTGAACTTTAATTTGTCACTTAGATGGTAGTCATTCCCACCTCAACTTCCCTGTATGATGACAGTGATCATGCTAACAAAATCTTTTCACTAAGCCATCATCCTTACATATTTTCCTTATTCTTACCCTCACTATAAAATGTGTGACCAAGTATATGGATGTTACAACAAATTCAGCATTCACTCATTCTCTTGCTTAAGAATTTTAAGTTCAAGATTAGACTGACATTAACCAAAGATAAAGTCATGACAGTGTCTACTTTTGGGGTGCGCTGTACATCTATTACCGTATTGGAGATTAATTACGCATTTAGCCAAAGTGTTACGTGACAACAATGTTGTGTATCAACTTTGGCTCGTGTATCCTCTTAGATTTTGTTAAAATGGCTCCTATTGTGACACATGAAATGCATTGTAGAATTCATATGCGAACCACGTTCTTGTATCGCCTATTACTTGCGCACAAATTGGACTTGTATACCAACCCTTTGTAAATGAGCAACAAATTGGAGGCATGTACCATCAATTTATGTTGGATGTCATGATAAACCATTAGTCTTTTTAAAATGTCACACAACACTATTCACATGACTGTCCTTGGGAACAATACATCATTTTGCTTGGATCATATGTGCTTAGATTAACAAGAAATAAAAAATAAAAAGTTAGGTATTAAAAAACAATTGATCTTATGATTTTAAAGGCCTCCTATGCTTAGATCACAAAAGAAAAGAAAAAAAATATACATTTTTATACGATATCTGTTTGTATGTTTAGATGACTGTTTAAAATGTATACAAACTCCATGTATTAAAATAAGAATATTAATACACATATACATGAGCTTAGGTTAGTAATACAAGTCTTATTCGTGTTGTACTGAGTTTCATTAGCAAAACGCACGTTTTATTGATAATATACGAGAGTCATCTCTAGCACAATACGATTTTACACGATCATGTTATATCATAACTCATTGCTATCATAGGCGGACCTAGCTTTCGGCTTAGGGTGTCACTTCACATACGAGTATTAGCAGACAATGAAACCAAAATTGATATGTGGTCGAGTGGGTAATCCATTTTCCCTTATCCAAAGGAAATAGTCCGACCCGAAACTAGTCCGACCCGACATATAATCAAGTTGATATTTTATTTAAACACCTAATATGCACACCCTTAAAACAATGTCTATAGACATAAGGGCAGGAAAGTGTAGGCCTTATAGCTTGAACTATAAATTACCAACAACAGAGTTCATAATGAACATAAAAAAAAAACAAGGATTCTTTATTGAGTTGTGTGTGGGTTGAACTGACTTTGAAACAGTTCATATATTTTACAGCCACAACTTCCATAACAATCACACCAACCAACCTATGTCATCTAAGTCAGTCCATAACAATTTACACCTTATACATATTATTATTATTATTATTATCATCATCATTATTATTATGTAAAACATCATACCTCCTTCTAATGTCCATAATACTCCTATTTAAACAACCGTAACCGTTATGTATCCTCCACCTTTGGTTGTCACCAACACTGATAAAAACACGAGAACGCACCCCCTCGAGGGCTGTTCTGCATGGGCGTTTTCGGCGTTACATCCTCTTTTGAGATTAATGTGCTTGTACCAGGAGAATCGGGTAAAAAGACGTTGAACATCCGAGGTGGGATGGCAGGAGTGCATTCCGGTGGTGGTGAGTTGGCGGATGATAAAAAATTGAGAAGCATTTGTATTATTTGATTGAAATTTGGGCGAGCATTCGGGTCTTCCTTCCAACAAGATGTCACAATTAGCGCCAAATCTTGAGGGAGGTCATCAGCACTCGGTCTCACATTCTGCAAAAATAAAAGTAACACGCCTCTGAGCCAAGTTTATCATACGAACACAATATACACTGTAGGGGTGTGCATGAAACCGAAATAAATGAACGGTAACTGAAATAACCGACGCAACCGAACCAAAATGATCGACGCTTGGTTTTATGTTTTCTAAAAGCCGTTAAGTCAGTGCAGTTGGGTTTTGCTATCAAACAAAATTTAAAAAACAGAACTGAAAAGACCGATATTAAGTAATTGATAAGAAATTAATAAATGATGTAACCCAATTTAGATCAAAATATGTAATAACCAATTAATAATTAAATAACAACAAAGAATAATTAGATCCAAAATATTAGGCCAAAATTCATTATTTAAGCAATTTTTTTTCTTTTGGGCCAAAATTTTCAAGCCCAGATGGTAAAAACAAAACCAATCAAAACCCGTTGCAAAAACCGGAAACCGAACCAAACGGTTTAAAAAACCCAAAAACCAAATTTTCGGTTTTTGGTTCAGTTTGAGCCCAGAACTGACCAATGCACATCCCTAAATATAGTTACCTATAGGTGAGATTCATTTGATCAAATAAGTCCAACTGTCTTTGTCAATAACAATAGTATAACAATGCTAACAACTACAGAGAATATATATACCTTAAAAGCTGCTGCATAGGCTGCTTGAAGATTTGACATGCCCTCAAATGGCATCTTATTATATAGGAGCTCCCACAACACAATCGCAAAGCTATACGCATCTACCTTATGGTTATAATGCTTCTTCTCCCCTTGCCTCAGTGTCACCGTGCTGTAAAGCTACACACGCACGTGAACAGAAATATGAAAAACGCAGGTATAAAACAAAACCGTAAGTTATTTTTATTCAAATGAGACAACCTCTGGAGCCATCCAACGATAAGTCCCGGTTTCTGCAGTCATCATTTCTGATAATGATTCTTCTCTTGCTAAACCAAAATCAGCAAGTTTCACAGATTTGTGATCTGCTGTCAGCAGCAAGTTTTCTGAAACAAAATAGACTATGTTAATACATTGAATTAACAAGAGTAGAAAATACATTAGAAATAATGAATAAAGTGATTTACCGGGTTTTAAATCACGGTGAATGATCCCGTGTGAGTGTAGGCATTCCATTGCACGAGCTATATCAAGTGCAAACTCAATAGCAACACGCGTATCCAAGCCCCTAGGTCGCATATTAACCAGGTATTTCCTTAACGTCCCACCCGTGAAAAGCTCGGTTACGATAACCATGATCGGTGCTTTGCAAGCTCCAATAAACTGTCATCACAAACAACAATAGAATTAATAAAATATCAAATGTTGTTTCAAGATTTGATTTTTTCAAGATCCAAACACTACCTTTACTAAATTCTTGTGTTGAACTTTAGACAACATTGCAATTTCTTGCCCGAAAAGTCCTTCGATCTTCGCAATTTCTTCTGCAGTTTCGCCTTTGTTTATTATTTTAATTGCAACATTTTGGTTCTTATATCTGTATAAAAATCATAAATCAAGAAAGACAACTAAATCATAATAATCTTTAGGGTAACAAAAAAAATAAAAATTCAAGATTCCAATTCCATATGTTAAATTATCAATATCCAATTAGATCCTGAAGAAACACTAATTGACCCCGGTCAGATTACGGATAATCTGGGGGTTAAATAGATGTCTCCCACGAGGATGAGGTCCAGCAAAGAAAGTTGTTCTTCAGGTGACCTGCAAAACAGACACCGTAAGCTCGTCACTGAGAAGGGGGGTTTCCTCCTTGTGACCACCCTCCGACGTGAGAATCAGACTAGATTGCTCTGAATATAAGTGTATATTAAGAGATTGCTAGAGAAGATAAGATAATGAGATATCCGATATTGTCCTTACCATTTCAAGGTGTTGGAGTATTTATAGCCGAAGGTAGGTTTCCAAGAAGGTACAGCCGGCTGAATAGTATTCCTGTTCTACCAACAGTGGGCTACACACAAGCCATGCTGGTTGGTGGATAGGCTGCGGCCGATAGTGACAGGGCCGGCTGTATACTGTTTCTTTACTGCCGGCTATGCACTGTTCCACCAACTGTAGGCTACGCACGTCCCACAGTGAGGGTTGGTGAGTAGGCAGCGGCTAATAGTGACAAACAGTACTAGAGGGTGCTCCTCCTCGTACTGTTGTCGGTGAGCTGTCACCCTGTGATTGGTTCATGGGCTGTTTTGGTCAGATCGTCTATTTTGCCCATACCTTGGCAGGTATAGTACAAAAGATCTTCCTGAAGCATACGGACTGGCTCATTTGGGCGGGAGTATTCCCGCCTTGCTCATTCCTTTAGGTGACATTACTGAAGTATCAAGAGTTAGTGCATTGTGCGTGTAGCCTTGCTATTAGTGCGGGTAGCCTTCCCTGATGGCTTGTATCCGCAGCTGCGGGAACAAGCGGGGTACTTCACCATTGGGAGGCTTTCCCTGCGGGAACAGCTGGCGTACTGCGCGTAAGGACGTCACGTCTCTGAGCATGGTGGGTCCTGCGGATCCAGTTGGTTTCTGCGCAGACGTCTCTATTCAAGGTGAGTCCTGCGGGTCCAACTGGGCTCTGCTGGGACCTGCCAATCACAAAATCCCATCTTCCAATTAGCACAAATCACAAAAAAAAAATAAATAAATAAAATCATAACATTTTGATTAAAGAAGAAATGATAATAATAATAAAGGTAACTTACTTGCCCTCATAGACTTTGGCATGTGCACCTTCTCCGATCTTTGGACCAACAAAAAGAAGCTTTGGATCAATCAACCACTTGGCTTCCAAACTAAACTCACCAGCTTCCGAGTAAAACCCATTTCCAGATCCCATATTAATATTATTATTCTCCAAAACCCTCACTAAGGACTTTTCACAAACACCTGGTGGGCAGTCTTTCAAACCCACAACACAAAATAAAGATCCAATCTTTAAACAAAATAAAAGAAACCCATTACAAAGATGATCAACTTAGAGAGAGAATTGAGTGATTGAGTTGCGTTCTTGATCGGCAAAGATATGGAAGAGGAGTTGAGAATCGTTCTGACAAAACTCGGCGAGTCGAATTATTTATATTCATTTAATTATTAATTAATTAATTAAATAATATTATAAGAGAAGAAAATTGGAAAGATTTTTGGCGATATGCGATTGAATTTGATGGACAGAATAATTATTTTAATTTTGGACTAATTTTTCGTACAAGCGACAATCTATAGATTCTGATAGCCTTGTCACTTGTCAAAAATATCATATAATTTATACATATATGTATTTGATGGTGTTAATAACAAGCTTAGAATATTACTGGAGTACAAGCTTAGAATATTATTAGATGCTCATAGACGGGTTGTATTCATGGGTTAAACTTAACACGAACTTAAAAATCATGTCACATGAATAAAAAAACATAACAAGTTTTTTCGCATAACAATTCATTAATGCATTAGTTTATCTACATAAGTTTTTTTTTTCATGAACTAAAACCGCCAATGTATTCGAGTGACAACCACCATATTCAACCTCCATAATAATCATTGTTTCTTCAAAAACATGAGCAGCTAATCTAACAACCACAGTTGCACGCAAACCATCGCCACTTGATCCAAAACAATTTCAAATAGAACTAATTTTTTTCTCAGAAAACGCTCTTAGTTTTGAAACTTTGTCTTCAAACGATCATATGACTCAATGCAAATCTTGATTGTGTAATATAAAACTACATTTGAGCCTCCACAAACTTTAACTACCCTTTTTAGTAACTTAATAGATGCGCTAGTTTCATTCATGGACTCATATATACTAGCAACTTCTATAAAACCAAGGGCCGGCCCTATAGCTTTACTAAACTTAGGGCTTCCAAATAATTAAGGGCTCCATTTTATATATAAAAAAAAGTTATATAAATAATACAGAAATACTTATTAATTATAATACAACGTATGCCTAAGTTCAAATTTTTGTTGTGGCTCGTTGGTCATATGATTTTGGTTTCAACCTCTTTTGGAGATTTCCACGCTAGTTCGATTCTTCTTTGTAGATTTTTGTTTGTCTTTTTTCACATAGAATTCTTGTCTATCATACAAAATCCGTTTGTTACACATATTTCATTTGAAGTTGTTACATATATACACACACCTTGGATTTGTATTATATATAAATCACGCTCATTTTTAAATAATCATCATGGATTTTATATATAAAACACGACAACTGCCCGATACATAATAAGAAATTGGTAGCTATTTATACACAAAATAAAAGTGATTCAATGATGTAATACCACCTTTATTCTACAAAAAGGTTGTACTGCCGGTCCCAAACAAAATGATGATTAGGGTCTTTTAACACTTAAACTTAAATAAGGACCCAAAATTTTGTTTCGCTTTTGATTATGAATATCTTATTAACCAACCTGCATCAAATAAAGCTGAAAAGGTAAATTTTATGTAAACGTTTTCTTTTACAAACACAAGATATAATTTAAAAAGACAAATTAACTCTGCTTAACTATAAACTTTTTAGTTTATACCGCCGGTCCTAAGACCGGGTGAAGGAGGAAGGTTTATATGAACTTTTTTTAAAAAGGCTCCCAACTTGATAGTTATGTCACACCCCCATCTAAGGCCTGAGTGTATGACCAACAATTGCTACAACATTTGTAATTAAATCAGAGTTACGTGTTTAAGCGAAAGTCTTTTGAAACATGTGGATTTAAAAGATAATATTTACATTATACCAAAGACGGAACAAAAGTTTCCGTTTAAGATTACTTGTGTTAATTTACAAAACCACCATTCATTAATATTTAAGTTTAACAAAAAGATCCGAGCCATCGGATATCTTGAGCACTTCGTTCTTCAAGCTCTAACTTTGATCACCTACAAAATGTTAAAGAAAATACGTCAGCAACGAATGCTGGTGAATATGCT
This sequence comes from Bidens hawaiensis, assembly GCF_021521415.1. Taxonomy (NCBI): domain Eukaryota; kingdom Viridiplantae; phylum Streptophyta; class Magnoliopsida; order Asterales; family Asteraceae; genus Bidens; species Bidens hawaiensis. The sequence goes on along the minus strand of NW_027496592.1, from coordinate 151,506 downwards.
AACGCTAAAAATATTTTCTTTTACTTTATTACCCCTCGAGACTACGCCTGTCTCGGCTCATCGTGGCTTAGGAATAACAAAGCTAAAACAACACAATTATAACCTCGAGTCTCTACACTAAATACCTTAGCAAACACCGCAGCGTTTGACTTAGTTAGGTACCTGTATGTATACACATGGTAGTGCTCCCCGCAGGAAAGCGTACTACGACCAGGTGTGGTGCGGTGTGCCTACCGCGTATACCACATATGTAAGGATCCAGATAAACTTATACAACAGCCTGAGGGCTAGGCTTATACTCTTATTTATAACGGTTTTAGGTGCACGTAGTCCCGTGTAAATCATTTTCATATAATTCATTTGACTCGTTTCTAAAACAAGTTTGTAAAGTTTGGGACGTATTCACCTTTTTGATTTGGATCGGCTTCAAACACCGTCCGAGGGTCTTTCCCGTTGCTATCTCGCACCTATAGTACGAGTATAACCTTTTGTTAGTCGGATATACAATCCGGCTTAAGACCTTTAATCTTTTATAGTCTTTACCTCGACTATTTTACTTTAAAACATTTAGTTAAAAAGTATAGTTTTCTTTTATAAGTTAAAAGTCTTTCTTTTAACTTACATTCTTTTATAATATAAACCTTTAGTTTATTTTCTTTAAACCCTACGTTTCTTCTTCTCTAAAAATGTATTCTTTTCTTTAATCTATTATTTATAATCGTTATTATTACTTAAATAATATTCTATAACAAAGAATGATATAATCACATTGATATATATATATATTCATAATTTTATCTTTTCTTTTCTTTGTTATATTTTCTTTTATTTTATCGAGGTATCGAGTATAACCTCGACTTAGGGTGTTAAGCCTTTATAATATTTTATCATTATTTTATTCACCATTATGCTTACCTTTGTTGGCTTATATTAACACTAGATGATCGAGCAGCACTTCGACGTCTTTTACCCTTTTCAATTCCTTTTTGATCAACACTTCACTTTGGCATGCAAAACGAGGCACCAACACTTCTCCTTCATGCTGGCACGCTTTACGAGGCGGGTCGTCGAAACGTCGGTATTGTAGCACCTTCTTGATTGGAACGTCAGTGGAATGTGGCACGATTATCGAGGAGAATGGTTACGAAAATTGAGGAATCGGGGCACGAACTTCGAGGTAATCGAGGGTATGTATCTTGGGGCTTAGAGAGATGTTAGAGAGAGAGAGAGAAGCTGATTTGAGGTGTGATGAATGAAGAACCCATACCTTGCTGACAAAACCAGGGGCCCATCGCGATACGCGATGGCCCTTTGGCTAAGCCCATCGCGTATCGCGATGTAGGCTTGGCCAGTCACCATGTAGACCTGCCATGTGGCGACACGTGGAAGGCGTTGTGCCACGTGGCGACACATGGCGGACGTGGTGACACGTGGCGACCGTTGTGCCACGTTTGGACACGTGGCGGACGTGCTACCACGTGGCGATCGTTGTGCCACGTGTGGACACGTGGCAAGCCACGTGTTTATGTGTCAGAAAACCCATCGCGATACGCGATGGGTTTCCCTTCTGATCCATTGCGTATCGCGATGGGTCAGGAAAACTAGAATTTTCTTTTTAAACTCTAAGGTTTGGAATTTTGACAATTTTGGTCCCTTAACTTAGGAAACTTGGTATTTTGAACTCGAAATTTTCACGGTGTTACATCCTCCCCACCTTAAAATAAATCTCGTCCTCGAGATTGATTCATTTAGAATAGATGGGGGTATTTCTTTCTCATTTCGGATTCGAGTTCCCATGTGTACTCGGGTCCTCTTCGTGAGTCCCAATTTACCTTTACTATCTTCAATGTTCGTCTCTTTAATTTCTTTAATTTCGAATCTTCAATTTGTATTGGTTTTTCAACAAACTTTAAGTTTTCGTTAATCTCAACATATTTTAGCAGCATAGATAGAGATTCGTCGGCTAAACATTTACGCAGATTCGAGACATGAAACACATCGTGTATCCCTTGCATTTTCCTCTGGTAGTCGCAAACGATATGCAACAGTACCAATTCGTTCAAGTACCTCAAAGGGTCAAACGAATCAAGGACGTAGCTTTCCTTTCTTAAGCGAACTACGCCTTTCCATGGCGAGACTTTCAAAAGAACTTTATCACCAACATTGAATTCCAACGGCTTACGATGGACATCAGCGTAACTCTTTTGGCGATCACGGGCCGTCTTAAGTCGTTCTCGGATTTGTAGAATCTTGTCGGTGGTTTCTTAGACAATCTCGGGTCCAGATAATTGATTGTCTGCGGATTCAGACCAACACACGGGCATTCTAGATTTTCGACCATATAATGCCTCGAATGGTGCAGCTTGAATATTCGTGTGATAACTATTGTTGTATGAAAATTCCATTAGGGGTAAGTGGTCATCCCAACTTCCACCTAAGTCTATCACACAAGCGCGGAGCATATCTTCCAATGTTTGAATTGTCCTTTTGCTTTACCCATCAGTTTGCGGATGATAGGCGGTGCTAAGGTTTAGCTTGGTTCCTAAGGCTTGTTGGAAGCTTTTCCAAAAGTGAGACGTAAAACAACTGTCTCGATTAGATATTATAGACAACGGTACTCGTTGGAAAGCAACGATGTTGTTCACATAGATATGCGCTAATCTATCCATTGAGTATGATTCATTGATGGGTATGAAGTGTGAGGATTTTGTTAGTCGATCCACAATAACCCAAATAACATTATGTTGTCGAGTCGTTTTAGGGAGTTTAGTGATGAAATCCATGGTTATTAACTCCCACTTCCAAACCGAACTACTGAAGCAGTCCCGATGGATTTTGGTGTTCAGCCTTGACTTTCAAACAAGTTAGACATTTCGCCACATGCGAAGCAATGTCCTTTTTCATCCCATTCCACCAGTAGTTCGGTTTGAGATTTTGATACATTTTGTCACTACCGGGGTGCATCATGTATTTGGACTTGTGAGCTTCATTCATAATTTTCTCACGCAAGTCCCCAACGATTGGTACCCAAATCCGGTTTCCCATTCTAAGGATACCATCGTCACCCTTAACTAACGAGTCAATGGTGCCATTACGTTTTTCGTCGGAGATCTTGCCTTCATTGAGATTGATTTGGAGTTCTAATCTTAATGCTTGGATTCTTTTCGGCTTTTCGTGTTCCTTACGACTTAAGGCGTCGGCCACAACGTTGGCTTTGCCTTCATGATAGACGATTTCGCAGTCGTAGTCATTTAGAGTCCATCCAACGTCGTTGACGCATGTTGAGTTCTCTTTGCTCGAAGATGTGTTCTAAACTTTTATGATCGGTATACACGATAAACTTGACTCCATAAAGATAGTGCCTCCATATCTTTAATGCAAAGATTATGGCGCCTAACTCTAGTTCGTGAGTTGTATAGTTCTTTTCGTGCACCTTGATTTGACGAGAGGCATAAGCGATCACTTTCTTACGTTGCATTAGTACGCATCCCAAACCGGAATGAGACGCGTTACTAAAGACAATAAAATCCTCAGTACCTTCTGGCAAAGCCAGTAAAGGTGCTTGGGTGAGTTTTTGCTAAGTATATTGAACGTCTCTTGTTGTTTTGTCCCCCATTCATACTTGATGTTTTTATGAGTCAAAGAAGTTAGAGGAATGGCTATAAGAGAAAAGTTTTTAATGAACCTTCGATAGTAGTCGGCCAAACCTAAGAAACTTTGGATCTTGGTTGGCGACTTTGGGATCTCCCACTTAGAGGTAACATCAATCTTAGCGGGGTCCACTTGAATACCATTGACATTAATGATGTGACCAAGAAATTGCACTTCATGTAACCAGGACTCGCATTTTGAGAACTTGGCGTACAACTTCTCGGTTCTAAGTATTTCAAGCAAGGTTCGGAGATGGTTTTCATGATCATCTTTAGATTTAGAATAAATAAATATGTCGTCGATGAATACGATAACAAATTTATCTAAATAAGGCTTGCAGATTCGATTCATCATATCCATAAACGCAGCTGGCGCATTAGTAAGTCCAAATGGCATAACTGTGAACTCATAATGGCCATACCTTGTTCGGAATGCGGTTTTCGGAATATCCTCGGATTGAACTTTGAGTTGATGGTAACCAGAATGAAGGTCGATTTTGGAAAAGAAGCTTGCGCCTTGGAGTTGGTCAAATAGATCATCGATTCGAGGGAGTGGATAACGATTCTTGATTGTGACTTTGTTGAGAGCTCGTTAGTCGATACACATCCTCATGGATCCATCCTTCATCTTGACGAAATGTATCGGCTCTCTCCATGGTGATGAGCTTGGTCGAATGAAACCCTTCTCAAGTAGCTTGTCAAGTTGCTTCTTTAATTCCGTCATTTCAGTTGGAGCTAGACGATATGGAGCTTTGGCGATCGGAGTAGTACTGGGAATGAGATCGATTCTAAACTCTACTTCACGATCGGGAGGGATTCCAGGAAGTTCGTCAGGAAAGACATCAGCAGAGTCGGAGACTATAGGTACGCCCTTTGTCTCCTTTGGTTTGGAGTCTTCAGTGACGTAGGCCATGAATGCTAAGCATCATTGATTCAAACATTTGTTAGCCCTAATCATGGTAATTATGCTAACTTGGCCAGCGTCTTTGTCCCCTTCAATTCGAATGGTTCGTTTATCAGGGGCTTGAGGTTCGACGGTTTTGCTATTGAAAATGATACGAGCATGATTTTTGGATAACCAATCCATACCAAGTACAATATCAAAACTAGCAAGAGTCATTGGCAATAATTGAATGGGCAGAATATAACCAGCTAAAAGAATTATTCCGTTTTCAAAGGCTTCGAAGATTTTGACTATTTTTCCGCTAGCAGTCTTGACGCTTAGAGTTTTATTTAGTTTTGTTAAAGGTTCATTTAATAGACTACAAAAGTTATAATCTATTAAACTTAAATTGGCACCCGAATAAAAAAACTCTAGCATAGGTTTCATTGACTAAAAACGTACCACTGATGGTTTCCAGTATGTCAGTAGCCTTTTTAGTATCAAGAACGAAGACTCTTGCATTGCCTTTCTTGGCTTGACCGCTTCCACCCGCACCACCAGTCACGGGTTTGTTCTTGGGGCACTCGAAGCTTAGATGCCCCATTTCCTTAATTGTAGCAAGTCATCTTCTTTCCAACAGTCGGCCGTTGCGTGGCCAGGTCTATTACATGATTCACAAATAGTTGCGGTGGAAGACGGAGCATAGTGACATCGACCTTTATGATACCTTTTGCATGTTTTACATGGCGTGGTATTAGAATTGAATCTAGTTTGATGTTGGTTTACGCTTTTGCCTTTGAATCGGGTGCTTCCTCCAGTTCTCCTTTGGTCGTTGGTTGACACGACCTTTTTGTCCTCTTCCTTATTGCGGATCATACCGCCCGTTAAATAACAAGCTAACTACATTGAGGAGTCGGCAGTTTGTGGGAGATGTGACCTCACCATGCCTTGGATTTCACGCGACAATCCCCATATATATCGTGTCACTTTGCTGGACTTAGGGTTAACCAGCTGGGGAACGAGTTGGCAGTACTCGTGGAATTTGGTATTGTTGTTAGGGCATGAATTTTATGCTGAGGATACTTAATCCTTAACTATATTATGGATAAATTATCCTCGAGATATGTATCAGGTTATGAAGGATCAACGATCCTCGGTGTTATTTGTTTACTAATGATTGTGTTTAGTATGGTGATGTGTTAGACAGGTATAACAACTTTAAGATCTAGTCTGCTGTATGTTCCACTAAAAGACACCTGCAACACATGGTTGAGACTGAAGACTAAGCCAGTGGAAGTAGTAGCAGAATGACATGACCAATTACTGAGTACTAAGGACGAGATATGTTATTCTTGAAGACGTGCTTGGATCAATGATCCTCCTGGAGAGTTCTTTAGCTGAAGTCTGGATCCGGGATCCTTAGTCAACATGACTATTAATAGATGAATTTCGTATGAAGACCGACGTTTAGATAACAACAACGGCTCCTAGACCTAGTCCACCACTTAATTCGTTAATAAACGGCTATTAGCACGTGGTCAAAGAGCACGATGATGAAGAGTGGAAGACTAGCGGATTTATAGGATATAGTTGTTAGTTAGTTACTTGTTATTTTTCTTTATATATTGAGCTGTGATCAACATTAGAGACACACACATTCACACATATTCTAGCTGTTAAGTTATCTGTAATCACATATAGCATTCGTTGATCCACAACTCCAACTCTTGTAACCCTTTTTGTCATTAATAAAGTTGACGGTGATAGTTTTCACCGTCCGGGGGTTTTTTGTGACGGAGATTATAATAATCACGTACCAATTCGACCAAAGATTACGTTGTTAATTTTTGACCGAAGAAATTCGACCAAAGATTACGTTGTTAATTTTTGACCGAAGTAAGATTATCATAATCAAGGGTTTTTCCCTCGTAATCACATCGCTGTGTTCATCAAGATTTCATATATACATTCACTGTTATCACCTTAGCACTAATCCTCACTAAACGAATTTGGATACATTATCCTTAGCAGATTTCTATCAAAAACAATTTGGCGCCCACCATGGGGCAATTGGTTTTATAATCCATATTATTCCTATCATTTTCAACCTTCTCATACCCATATCACCATCAATGGCCTCTCAATCAACCTCTACTTCGTTAACTATGCCATCTTCGGTTTCTCTCTCATCAAGAACTTTGCCGCCGATGCCTCCGCCAATCACGGGAGCACCAAGGGCTGCTGCTGGAAGCAAGACGCAATTACCAGTCTTCCAGAGCTTGAAAACCGCTGCTGCTGCGCCGGTGGTTAATACTATCAATGATGTTTCATTGATGTTTTCGCAGGTTAAAGCATATATGGAGCAGCATAACAAGACCAACCAGAGGATCCTTCGTGAGATAGAAGATCTCAAGAAGACTAAGAGGCCAGCAGAGGATCACACTCCCCTGATACCAAGGATGCTGGATTTCACCAGTCCAGGATCCATGGCTCAGTTCACTTAAGGATCATCTATCCTACAACAAAGGTCCATGGGTCTACAGACTCAAGGATCCTTACTGTTTCAGCAAGGATCATCTATCCTTCAACAAGGGTCCATGGGTCAGCAAATTCAAGGATCATCACACTTCCAACAAGGATCACCCATCCTTCAACCAGGATCCTCTGGATTATATCTTCAAGGATCCTATAATTCCCAACCTCAAGGATCCTTATATCAGAATCCAGGATTCTCAGGAATTCAGCATAAGCTATCATCTGAAGTTCATGAAGGAGATATAATCCCCATGCAAACTATAGCTTCTGGAGGACCAACTCCTATTGCAGACTCCTCTTATCCCAGCTACTCATCCGGGATGCCTACATTTACCCAGCAAAGAGGTAACCCATATGATCCTATATCCTTTAACGCTAACCGTGGTCCCGTGCAGGATTCAGGTATTAATCAAGCTATGGCCAAGGAGCTACAAAAGCTCAAGGATATGATATCTAGTGTTCCTAGGGTGATACGACCAATCCCCGAGATACCTGAGGGAAGTCACTAGTTATCCAGATTTGCTCCACCTATCTGTGATGCTGAAATCCCGAAGCGGTTCCAGACCCCCAACATGAAGACTTATGATGGGACCACCGATCCTGAAGAGCACGTTGCATAATATAGGGAGCGTATGGAGATCAACCCTATCCCGGAGAGACTCAAGGAAGCTTGCTTGTGCAAAGGCTTTGGATCCACACTGACAGGATCAGCATTGAAATGGCTGCTAAGTCTTCCTCCCTTTTCGATTACTTCTCTTTCACATTTAGTTAACTTGTTCAACAGTTAATTTTCCTGTAGCAGGAAATTTGAGAAGTTAACTAGTGATTTATACCGAGTTGTCCAACCAAGTGATGAATCCCTTAGGGATTTCGTCACGAGGTTCGGCAGGGAAGCTCTGGAAATTCCTAATCTTGACATGGCTACTGCTGTTGAAGCCTTCAATATGGGACTTCAGAGTGGCTCCCCCTTTTATGATGATCTTGTGATGACACCCTGCAGGTCTCTAGATGAAGTAAGGAACAGAGCACTAAGGTTTATACGGAGGGAAGATGATAAAAGGATCCAAGAAAGATTGGGGGCTCAAACAAAATAGGAATCCCCTGACAAGAATAAAGGATCCTCATACAGGAACAACAACTCAAAGTCGTACACGAAGTTCAAAAATCAAAACGTACGAGCAGTCGGACAAGGAGATGATGATGAAGACTATCCCTGAATCTCCGAGTATTGTTTCTCCGTAGATACCCATGGCCTAATTTGTTCCATGAAGGATCTAGGGGAAAAAGTAAGGTGGCCCCGAAAGAATGAGAAGACGACTACCTTCAAAGAAAAGTCTAAGTGCTGTGCCTTCCATGAAGATTTTGACCACGTGATAGACGAATGCATTGGATTAAGGAGCGAAATCGGATACCTCCTGAGCAAGGGTCACTTTAAAGAACTCTTGGGAATAAAGAAATCTAGGATCCAGGATCCTGAAGATCCTCCACAAAAAGCAACGCCACCACCACCACCAGATGCTCACGTGATCAAATTCGTCTCCAGAGAATGTGACATATTTCAAACATCTTATCCTGAAAAAGAATTCAAGTTGGACGATGAAAGAAGGCCACTCATCCCCACTACCCGAATAACTGACGAAAGAATATTCTTCGACTCGAATATCCAGCATCCTCACCAGGATGAACTGAACGTGCAAATGGTCAACTTCATCTTTGTAGGATCCGACATATGTGGAACTTCCTTCTTCGCAGAAAAAGGCTAGCCAAAGAGATCAAGTTGGATAACGGAGACCGACCGATAGTATCTACCACCTTAACAACAGATAAAAGGATCTTCTTCGACGAAGAAGACGAACTAAACATCCAAGATCCTCACCATGATGGTTTGATTATTACTTTATTTATCACTAACCATTATGTACGCAGGATCCTAGTAGACGGTGGAAGCTCGGTCAACATCATCCAGCATGATCTCCTTAAGAATATGAACATTCCAGATTCCGAGATCGTTCCTAGAACATCAGTGCAATTCGTTTTCAGCGGAGAAACCAAGAAGACATTGGGGGACATCAACCTCCCAATTTATATTGAAGGGTTAAATTCGTATAAAAATTTCTGTGTAATTGATAACCTTTCTTGTTACAATGTTATTTTAGGTAGGCCCTGGCTCCATGGGATGAAGGCGGTGGCTTCAACTTATCACCAATGCATCAAACTACCTACCCCATGGGGGGTTGTGAAGATAGTTTTTGATCAGGCATAGGCCAGGAACTATTATTCCTTATCAATGAAGCCAACAGCCAAGCAGACTATAGCATAGCAACCACAGCAACATCCTAGGGACGTACTGGAAGCTCGAGAGAAATATTTAAAGGAAGTATCCTTGGACCCCGAGGATCCAGATGTAAAGGTGTTCCTAGGATCCAGTATCCCCGATGAGATTGAGGAGGATATGATATCCTTCCTAAAACGAAGAAATCCACGTTTACCTTCAAACATTCAGACATGACAGGTATTTCGAAGGAGGTAATCACTCATAAGCTCGGCCTTGATTTATCTATTAAACCCATCCATCAGAAGCGAAGGAAATTCGCTCCTGAGAGGAACAAATTCATGCTAGAAGAAGTTGAAAAACTTCTTAAGGCCGGTATGATCAGAGAGGTTTAATATCCTCGATGGTTGGCTAATGTGGTTGTAGTTTCAAAAAAGAATGGAAAGTGGAGGGTATACGTTGATTTTACAGATTTAAACAAGGCATGTCCCAAGGATCCTTTCCCATTACCACATATAGACTCCATGGTGGATGCAACGACGGGACATGAAATGCTTACCTTTGTGGATGCTTCCTCTGGATTTCAACAAATTCAGATGGAACCATCTGATCAAGAGGATACCGCATTCATGACACCTACCGGCGTATATTGTTATATTGCTATGCCATTTGGACTAAGAAATGCAGGGGCAACCTGGTCAACATGATGTTTAAAGATCAGATAGGCAAGACCATGGAAGTCTACATAGATGACATGGTTGTGAAGTAAAAGAAAGCTGAGGATCACCTCAGGGATCTTGAAGAAGCTTTCAATATCCTTGACCAGTATAACATGAAACTGAATCCGTCAAAATGCCACTTTGGTGTTAAGGCTGGAAAGTTTCTGGGATATATGGTGACTAAAAGAGGAATTGAAGCAAGCCCAGAACTGATTGAAGCCATCCTCAATTTGAAGTCTCCTGCAAATGCCAAGGATGTCCAAAGGCTCACGGGAAGAATAGCTGCCCTCAATAGGTTCATCTCAAGATCCTCCGAGAAATGCAAAGACTTCTACGACATTCTGAGAAAAAAATAAGAAGTTTGAATGGACGGAAAAGCATGAGGCTGCGCTCAAAGCCTTAAAGGATTACTTATCCTCAGCTCCAGCTCTAATGAAGCCTGTGGATGGAGAATCCTTATATCTATATCTAGCAGTTTCTGGTAACGCAGTAAGTGTCGTCCTCGTCAAGGATCATGAAAGTGAATAACACCCAGTGTATTATGTAAGAGTCTTTTAGACGCAGAGGCCAGGTATTCTCATTTAGAAAAGTTAATCCTTGCTTTAATTATGGCTTCTACGAAGTTAAGACATTATTTTGAGACTTATACTATTATTTTGAGAAATAATTATCCTGTTAAGAATGTTCTCAGAAAACCAGAATTGTCAGGTAGGATGGCTAAGTGGGTTGTAAAGCTGAGTGCATATGACATTCAGTATAATCCTAGAACAACTATCAAATCGTAGGTACTCGCAGACTTTGTGGCTGATTTCAGCAGTGACATGCAGAAAGAAGCCGACTTGGAGATTTAGCAACTAGACGTAACCAAGGATCCTTGGATCCTCTTCACTGATGGAGCATCCAACATAAGAGGAACTGGATTGGGCATAATACTGAAATCGCCACAGGGGGACATAATACCCCAGTCCATTGCATGTGCGTTTCAAGCTACCAACAATGAGGCAGAGTACGAGACACTCATCGCAGGTTTACTCTTAGCTAAAAGCATGAGGATCAGGTATCTTCAAGTTTATATGGATTCTTTACTTATAACTAACCACTTTAACGGTTATTACATCGTAAAAGGTGAGAATATGATCAAATATATAGAAATTGTGAAGGAATTGGCAAAATCCTTCGAAATGTTTAGTATAGTACAGGTACCAAGAGAGGAAAATGTTGGGGCAGACGCCTTAGCAAATTTAGCCTCATTCTTGAAAGTTTCAGAGGATACAAAGATCCCAATCATCCATATACTCTCGCCAGCAATAGGAGAGCAAGAAGTTGGGGAGATAACAAGTGATAAGCAGATTGTACTTTGGGATCCATTATCCTCAGACAGCCAAGGATCCTGGATCCTCCCAATCAAGAAATAAATTCAGACTGGAGAGATTCCAGCTACGAAGAATCCGAAATCCTTCAAACTTAAGGTATCACAGTATATTTTATTAGATGAAATTCTATACTTTAAATCTCTTGCAGGTCCATACTTGAGGTGCATTGAGGATCCTGAAATCCAGTAGGTACTTAAAGATCTTCACGAAGGAGATTGCGGCTACTACACAGGGGGGAGAGCATTATTCTCCAGGATACTTAGGACTGGATACTTCTGGCCGACAATGAAGAAGGATGCAGTAGAGTATTCGAAGAAGTGTGATGCCTACCAAAGGCATGCAAATATCCTTCATCAAACAGCAGAACCAATGTATCCTATATCCTCTTCATGGCCTTTCATGAAATGGGGAATGGACATTGTTAGTAAGCTACCATAGGCACCAGGTGGAAAGGTCTTTATGCTTGCCATGACGGACTACTTCACTAAATGGATTGAAGCAGAAGCATTCGTCCAAGTCCGAGAAAGGGAAGTTATATCTTTTATCAAAAGAAATATTATAACTAGATTTGGTATTCCTTCTGAGATTATATGTGATAATGGTTCCCAATTTATTGGGAAAAGAACAACTAACTTTTGTGACAGCTGGGGCATAAAGATGATTACTTCAACACCAGTGCATCCTCAAGCTAATGGTCAAGCGGAGTCTAGCAACAAAATCATCATCAACAATTTAAAGAAGAAGCTAGAATCCAAGAAGGGAAAGTGGGCTGAGGAACTACCATATGTTCTTTGGGCCAACAGGACAACACCCAAGAATGCAACAGGCCAATCACCCTTCTCGTTGGTATTTGGATCAGAAGCAGTAATCCCAACAGAGATGGTAGTTCCTACAGCAAGAACGAGCATCCGTGATCCTGAAGCCAACGAAGAAATCCTTCTTGAAGACTTGGATACTGTTGAAGAACTCAGAGACCTAGCCAAGATCAGAATGGCAGCTTACCAACAAAGGGTAGCTGGGGCATACAACAAGAATATAAGGATCAGAAGATTTCAAGACGGAGATTTAGTTTTGAGGAAAGCCTTCCAAAATACTACCAATCCGGCTGATGGAAAGTTAGCACCCAAATGGGAAGGACCTTATCAGATTGAGTCAAAGGCAGGAAAGGGAGCATACCATTTGCTCACAACGGAAGGCAATAGATTACCAAGAGCATGGAATGCTATCCACCTCAAGAAATACTTTTTCTGATCAGGATCAAGTATCCTCTAAGGATCAAGGATTTCAAAATTGGTAATATCTATCTAACCACTTATCCTTTTAAATTTCTTATCACACTTTTAAGGATAACACATTCTTAACAATTTTTGTTCCTTCCAAGTTTTAAATAACAATGCAGGATTCTAATAATATGTTTGACGATCAAGAGGTTAACCACCTCTCTTTTACATTCAAGGTACTATACTATTTCCCTTGGCCTAGCCTACGTTTGGATATGATCCCCGCTGGTCATATCCTCTAAGGTTTAAAGGTTTTCACCTTTCTTATAAATAGAGTTTCTACACTCTCGCCTGGAGCGCACGCTATCCAACATATAGTCCGGGGCAGCGGGACCAGTACACGTTTAGTGGCTGACAATTTCGTTGCGTTCGGCTATATGGAGGATCCTGCGGTTTATGGTAGACGTACCATACCGCCGGTTTATAACGTTTTCACGTTATCTCATGACAAAGGTTTATAACATTTTCATGTTAGCTAAGGTTTATAACGTTTTCACGTTATCTCACGTTTGGGCTAAATCCCGGTTTGGGCGAGTCCCCAGTTGACATCCGTATCCTTGGGCTTGTCCCCATTTTTTGGGCTTGTCCCCAGTTCACGGGCTTGTCCCCAGTACACGGGTTTGTCCCCAGTTGCACGGGCTTGTCCCCAGTTTATTATTTGGGCTTGTCCCCAGCTTAATGAGTTTGATCCCAGTTAACATTATCAGTTGTTTGCAACAGATTTTCTAAGTTCATTATGAATACAAAGTCCTATGGATTCAATATCCTAAGGTTATTTTATCAAGGATCATGGAAGGTTCAATACTTATGGTAACTTAGGTCTATCTAGACCTTCTGGTATGGTTACTGTTAATGAATTTATATTGTCTTAGTTGCAATAATTTTTGGATGTTTCAATTTAAAGGGTTGTTCCTTTAAGGGTAATCTATTTTAAAAGCTTTTACCAATTTTTAAGGATATTTTATCCTAGAGTTTATTCTTTAAGAATATTTTATCCTAAGTAATTTTCATAAGGATATTTTATCCTAAGATATTTTACTTAAGATTATTTTTCAAAACTATCAATAATGCTAAAATGTTATCAAACAAACTTTTAAAATAAATAACAAGCAGATAGTTAAAAGTTTTATATTATTAAAGCATAAGTTACCAGGACTTATCCAAAATTCTTAACCCGGACTTCACTATGCAAAAGATGGACCATCCACCCGGGTTAAGTGAGTACTACTAACTGTTCATGAGTGTAGGAAAGATAAAAACAGAGGCATCAAAGGTTTCATCCCCACAAACAGAGGATCCATCCACCTTTTTCACCCCTGCGAATTGTCTTAAGGATCATGGATCCTTTACCCTAGTTACTACTTTCTATTACAAACCAAAATTATTGTTCATAAAAACATCATAAAAGCAAAATAAAACGGGCTTGGGCCTTGTCTTCTGTATCCTTCATCGCCCGTTTATGTGGTTGCTCCCACCTCTACCGTAGCCTCGTTGCATCCTTCAGCTTCATCCTGGTCCTTCACACCACTCGTTCCTGCTTCACCTGCATCAACCATTCCTCCTTCAGCTTCATCCTCGCCTCCACCCAAGTCGATCAAGGCTTGCTTCCACTTCTTGATTTCCCGTGAAGATTTGTCAAAAGACGGATCATTGGCCTCGGTCACCAGTTTGATTCTAGGTTGGAGGACCGACTTAGCTGCCCAGACCTTTGCCTCTTCAGTGGCTCGATTGATCTCATCCTGCATTTGGACTGCAAGTGTGGAAGCATGGTCCTCTGCCTGTTTCTTCTCTTTGGTCATCTTAGAGAGGGCCTTGTCCTTGGCGGCGGCCATGGATCTCATCGCAACAAGGGTCTCTTCATACTCGCTAACAGTCTTCTCATAATGGCTTCGAGCAGAGTTGATGGCCTATAACAAGGAAACAAACTAAGTTAAGAAGGATACTTAGATAGTGAATGTTTTGGATAAAAATCTGCTAAGGATAATGTATCCAAATCTGTTATGTGAGGTTTAGTGCTAAAACGATAACAACGATTATATGAACGAAAAAGATATGAACACTGTGATTTGTTGCGAGGAAAAACCCTTTGATCTTGTTCAGATCAAAAGAAAAAAACCCCGGGTGATGACAACTCGTTGATCACCACTTTCTTAATCACAAAAAAGGGTACAATGGTTGGAGTTTGTGATCAACGTTACAACAAATGCTAATGTGTAGAGAGAATTATGTGTTCTGATCCAGTGTGTGACTCTAACTATCTGACCTAATATTGATCACAAACTCGATATATAAAGAAATGAAAAATACAAGTAACAACTAACTAATAGCTCCTATAAATCCGCCATCTTCCCACTATCTTCATCCATGACTTTGACCACGTGTTTGACAAGTTTAATAGCGAGATATTCGGTGGA
This sequence comes from Bidens hawaiensis, assembly GCF_021521415.1. Lineage (NCBI taxonomy): Eukaryota > Viridiplantae > Streptophyta > Magnoliopsida > Asterales > Asteraceae > Bidens > Bidens hawaiensis. Next base: position 136,380 of record NW_027496592.1, on the reverse strand, counting down.
ATAAGTCTTGGAGCCGTTACACTTGATAAATATCAACCTTCATATAAGAAACAACCGTTAACAACACCAGATACCAAGGATCCATGATCCTAACATAGCTCTGGAACTCTTCGGAAGGATAATGGATCCAGCCACGTCTTCAAGAATAACATATCCTCAGTTATTTGTGATACAACAAGAAGTCCTATAAATCCGCCATTATCCCCACTAAACGTGTTACAGCCATTTAACCACGTGCTGCAGGTGCCTTGTAGTGAAATATATGGTAGACCAGGTCTTGGAGCCGTTATATCTATCAAATATATGACTACACATGAGAAAAATCGTTAGTAATACCAATTGCTGAGGATCCTTTATCCTGACAGAATCTGAAACACATTCTAAGGATAACTGATTCAGAAATATGCCAAGATAATGTATCCACAGTGTCAAATTTCCGTGCTCTAACAGTGAAGACTGAAAGGATCCTTACAGTAGAAAGCATTTCCGGAAGCTGCTTCTCGGCATCAAAAGGGTTCTCTGGATCTGAACTCTTCTTCCTCTTAGCTCCTGACTTGGCTCAAGTTGTGATTGTACGAGGTTTGGACGTAGGAGTTGGTTTTGGGGTCTCTTTCTTGGTAAACATGCAATCGATATCCTCAAGGGAGAACTTGGAAGCAGACTTTCCTGATTTCTGAGCGCCTGTAAATAGTAATTGGCAGATAAGTTTTCAATTATTACACTTTTTAATACTAAAAATTATTACTCTTACTTGACATGATTGACTCTGAGTGTGATTCTTGAAAAGCTTCAATGAACTTGGCTTGAAAGGTTCTGATTGCAGGATCCAGCGATAAGAACTTCTCAACTCTCTCTTCGACTCCAGGAAGATCAGACCGCAAATCAAAATTCTCAACTACACAAGCAATGAAAAATATTAGCAAAAGAATAAAGTATCCTACCTTGGTTACCTAAGGATCCTAGATCCTACCCTTTGGTATCCACTTTTTGGGAAGGTCAGTTCCATTCGGTATGGAATCCCTTTTTACAAAGAAAGACTGGTTCCTCCAGAGGGTACCATTTAGGGTAACTTTGGAACTGGGGATCACTTGGTGGGGTTTCGATTTGAAGACGAAGCGTTTGGAACCATGGGTAACCAGATTGTACAGGTACGAAAACTCTGCTAAGCCGAACTCGACACCTTCTTCTTCGATTATCCTCTCTATGGTATGAAGAACTCTCCACAACATCGGCATGGTTTGGATATAACTAATCCCCGTCAAGGTGAAGAATCTTTGGGTCAAATCGGGATAAGTGTACTTGCAGCCTATAAGAAATGGTTGGGCCGAAAAGCAAACCCAGTTTTTCGATATATTGTCACTACGGGATGAAGGATCGAAGGGTCGGAAAACTGTGTTGGCCGAAAAGTGTGATCGGACTTCGTCAATCTCCGGATCTGTGAACTTACAGATCTCGAAGGAAGGGGCTTGAAGGATACCTTGTGAGTAGAGATCATCGGGGTCGGTATGATTGAAAGAAGAAGAGGATGAGGATACAGAAGCAGTCGACATATTGAAAGAAAACAAAGAAGGAGAAAGAAGGATACCTGGAAGAACGCCTGAATCTGTGGTTATAAGAGAGTTATAACTATCTCATATATAGGCGGCGTATAATTATGGCTTATCGATATTAACCGCCTGACACACGTCTAATCATCTTCTTTTTTGCAGAGATTTTGAAATTCAAAATGACAGCTGTTTTACACAATCACCCGCCATTTTGGGGGCAATTGTTAGGGCATGAATTTTATGCTGAGGATCCTTAATTCTTAACTATCTTATGGATAAATTATCCTCGAGATATGTATCAGGTTATGAAGGATCAACGATCCTCGGTATTATTTGCTTACTAATGATTGCGTTTAGTATGGAGATGTGTTAGACAGGTATAACAACTTTAAGATCCGGTCTGCTGTATATTCCACTAAAAGACACCTGCAACACATGGTTGAGACTGAAGACTAAGCCAGTGGAAGAAGTAGCAGAATGACATGACCAATTACTGAGTACTAAGGACGAGATATGTTATTCTTGAAGACGTGCTTGGATCAATGATCCTCCTGGAGAGTTCTTTAGCTGAAGTCTGGATCCGGGATCCTTAGTCAACATGACTATTAATAGATGAATTTCGTATGAAGACCGACGTTTAGATAACAACAACGGCTCCTAGACCTAGTCCACCACTTAATTCGTTAATAAACGGCTATTAGCACGTGGTCAAAGAGCACGATGATGAAGAGTGGAAGACTAGCGGATTTATAGGATATAGTTGTTAGTTAGTTACTTGTTATTTTTCTTTATATATTGAGCTGTGATCAACATTAGAGACACACACATTCACACGTATTCTAGCTGTTAAGTTATCTATAATCACATATAGCATTCGTTGATCCACACCTCCAACTCTTGTAACCCTTTTTGTCATTAATAAAGTTGACGGTGATAGTTTTCACCGTCCGGGGGTTTTTTGTGCCGGAGATTATAATAATCACGTACCAATCCGACCAAAACACCTTCACCAGCGTTTCACTCATGAACACTTTCTTCAACGTGGGACGGCTTAGGTCGAGATTTAACGGATTTATGGTAGTGTTCAACAGAATGAGAATGTTTAGATTGCCTAGATTAAGATCTAGCTTCGGATTCATTCCTAAGCTGTTTCTTTAATCATTCGTTGAATTTGGTTCATGTATTTTTCGGGAATGTTCTTCTTTTTCTTTCTCGGGGTCATTCCATTTTTCTTTTTGATTATCTGCTTCTTTTCGAGAAGCTTCAACGTTATTGCTTTGTTGTGACATTTTTCTTTTTCTTTTTATCTGAAATAACAAATTTCTTTTCTTAAAACATGCGTTTTATTTATTTCACAAACATATGTCATAGATGATATATATTTTATTTTTACAACATTTATATATATATATATATCACTTTCTTGATATATATATATATATAAACCTGTTAGGACTGGTATTTTCTCTACTCACGATATATTATCCTTGAAGATATGTCTGGATCAGTTATCCTCCCGAAGAGCTCCAGAACCATGTTGAAGATCAAGGATCCTCATAGGTTAGTATTGTTAACAATTGTTTCATGTGTGTAGGTTAATGTTCAACATAAGTAACGGCTATGTGACTTGGTCCACCTTAAATATCGCAACTTGGAAGCTACCAGCACGTGGTCAATAGACGTTGCAAGACTAGTGGGATAGTGGCGAATAGATATGACTTATTGTTGTAGTTATTTTCTATATATATCGAGATAAGATCGATTAGATAACTCACTGTATTCACACACACTCAGAGCTGAACTCACTATTCTCTCTGTACACACTAGCAATTCTTGTAACATCGATCTAATCTCCACAACCTTTGTAACCCATTTTTTTATATTAATAAACCGGTGATCGACGAGTTGTCATCACCCGGGGTTTTTTTCTTTTGATCTGGACAAGGTCAAAAGGTTTTTCCTCGCAACAAATCACTGTGTTTGCTTCATTTTCGTTCATATAATTGTTATTGTCATTGTAGCAATAGACCTCACATTGACAGATTTGGATACATTATCCTTAGCTGATTTTTATCCAAAACAATACCTATCCTTATTTATTTACAAGTACTATTACACTTAACAACAAAGTTTACATTAACACATACAACTTTCACATCTCTTATTTTTTTAATTTCTTTAATCTCTCATAAACTTCTTCACCACCTTGGTCAATTTGTTACATTTCCGAAAAAGCTTGTCTCTTATCTTTTTCTTCTTCTTTTTCTCGTCCACCGATATCTTCTTCCTAAGGTCATCAGTCTCATGAAAGGCTCGATCCAAGTGCTCTTCTTGTGATTGCGGGATCTCACTTGGGTATTCGTACCTTGGAGGTGGGTCGCGATAACCCATAATCACTACATCATAATGGTTCTTTGGGTCTGATATGGAGATGCGTCACATCAGAGGAGTAATGGAAAAAGGCTTCAGCCGCTTCATTTTGTTCTCGAATTTCATTGGCTTGCTCTTCTTCTTTCGGGATCATGCCTTGAAAAGGTGGAAAACTTGATGACGATTTGAGTTCCTTGAGATATTGCACATATGGATCGACGAAGCCATAACTTGGATTCTAGTGGAAGAATGGCTGTGCACTTCCTTGTCCAGGCGGGCTATCATAGTCGGATGGTTCCTCCATTGGTGTGGTCACTTCGTTGGGATTTTCTAGGTATTCTTCTTCAGGGTCTTCTTCGGATTCTTCTTCCGGATCCTCCTCTTCCTCAGGGTCCTCTTCTTCCATCAGTTGGGCAGTCCCCTTCACTATCGAGGGCATACGAAAACTTTCATAGGGTATCATTCTGGTGTGCCATCTTCGTTGATCCGAATGACATTGCATCCAATCTTATGAGTCGGGCAAAGGTTCCTCCTTGACTTGTTTATTTGCGAGAAATGCATATGACGGGTAAGGATTTGGTGGTAGGTATGTCGGAACACCAGATGGGTAGTACGGCGGGACCTCAGATGGTTAATATGTTGAATCTCAGAAGGGTGATATGTTGGAACTTCGGATGGTTGGTACATGGGTATGCTTGACGGGTGGTAGCTTGAATGTCTTGGGGGATTACTCCTTGGCATTGGTGGACTATCGGGTGAGTTAATTGGATAATGCTCGGTTCCAAGAAAATATATTGTCTTGGTTCGGTCAATGTATTGGTCTTGGTTGAAGAAAGCCTCATAGTAGTCCTCGCTCAAGTTGTCTTTGGGTAGAGGTTCGGCAATTCCAGCCTTCTTTGCATTACGGACGTAGTTATCCATCATCTTCTTGAAAGACATCTAAGTTGGGTGATTTAGATTGAGAAGTGAAAGAAAAGGTTGCCAGCCATCTTATCCCTATTAAAATAAAACAAGTAATGAAATATATTTTTCCTATACTTCGATCGAAGCTTAGGTATTATCTTGTAATACCTAATTCGCTAAGATCACTAGCTCTGATACCAACCTGTCACACCCTCATCTAAGGACCGGGCGTATGACCAACAGTTGGTACCACATTTGTAATTAAATCAGAGTTACGTGTTTAAGCGGAAGTCTTTTGAAAACATGTGGATTTAAAAGATAATATTTACATTATACCAAAGACGGAACAAAAGTTTCCGTTTAAGATTACTTGTTTTAATCTACAAAACCACCATTCATTAATATTTAAGTTTAACAAAAAGGCCCGAGCCATCGGATATCTTGAGCACTTCGTTCTTCAAGCTTTGACTTTGATTACCTGCAAAATGTTAAGAAAATACGCCAGCAAAGAATGCTGGTGAATATGCTGACGCTAAAAATATTTTCTTTTACTTTATTACCCCTCGAGACTACGCCTGTTTCGGCCCATCGTGGCTTAGGAATAACAAAGCTAAAACAACACAATTATAAACTCGAGTCTCTACACAAAATACCTCAGCAAACATCGCAGCGTTCGACTTAGTTAAGTACCTGTATGTATACACATGGTCGTGCTCCCCGCAGGAAAGCGTACTACGACCAGGTGTGGTGTGGTGTGCCCACTTCGTATACCACATATGTAAGGATCCAGACAAACGTATACTACAGCCTGAGGGATAGGCTTATACACTTATTTATAACGGTTTTAGGGGAACGTAGTCTCATGTAAATCATTTTCATATAATTCATTTGACTCGTTTTTAAAACAAGTTTGTAAAGTTTGGGGCGTATTCATCTTTTTGATTTGGATCGGCTTCAAACACCGTCCGAGGGTCTTTCCCGTTGCTATCTCTAACCTATATTAGTATAACCTTTTGTTAGTCGGATATACAATCCAGCTTAAGACCTTTAGTCTTTTATAATCATTACTTCGATAATTTTACTTTAAAACCTTTAGTTAAAAAGTATACTTTTCTTTTATAAGTTAAAAGATTTTCTTTTAACTTACATTCTTTTATAATATAAACCTTTAGTTTATTTTCTTTAAACCCTACGTTTCTTCTTCTCAAAGAAACGTATTCTTTTCTTTTATCTATTATTTAAAAATAGTTATTATTACTTAAATAATATTCTATAACAAAGAATAATATAATCACATTGATATATATATATATATATATATATATTCATAATTCTATCTTTTCTTTTCTTAGTTATAGTTTCTTTTATTTTATCGAGGTATCGAGTATAACCTCAACTTAGGGTGTTAAGCCTTTATAATATTTTATTCGCCATAATGCCTACTTTGTTAGCTTATATTAACCCTAGATGATCGAGCCACACTTTTCAATTTCTTCTTGATCAACACTTCACTTTGGCATGCAAAAAGAGGCACCAACACTTCTCCTTCACGTCGGCACGCTTTATGAGGCGGGTCGTCGAAACGTCGGGATGGTAGCACATTCTTGATTGGAACGTTGATGGAATGTGGCACGATTATCAAGGAGAATGGTTACGAAAATCAAGGAATCGGGGCACGAACTTCGAGGTAATCGAGGGTATATATCTTGGGGCTTAGAGAGATGTTAGAGAGAGAAGCTGATTTGAGGTGTGATTAATGAAGAACCCGTACCTTGCTATTTATAGACAAAACCAAGGGCCCATCTCGAGACGCGATGGCCCTTGGCTAAGCCCATCGCGTATCGCGATGTAGGCTTGGCCAGTAACCACGTAGACCTGCCACGTGGCAGGCGTTGTGCCACATGTCGACACGTGGCAGACGTGCTGCCATGTGGTGACACGTGGTGACCGTTGTGCCGCGTGTGGACACGTGGCAAGCCACGTGTTTATGTGTCAGACAACCCATCGCGATACGTAATGGGTTTCCCTTTTGATCCATCACGTATCGCGATGGGTCAGGGAGACCAGAATTTTCGTTTTAAACCCTAAGGTTTGGAATTTGACAGTTTTGGTCCCTTGACTTTGGTAACTTGGTATTTTGAACTCGAAGTTTTCACGGTGTTACAAGTTAGCTTGAGGCCTCAAAAGCCTTGGGCCGCTACTAAAAATAATTACCATAAAACCATTATCGTATCATCTTAAGACTTCCCAACATCAAATTCTCATAAATTCTCAAAGCGTTATCAAAAGGGACTCCGGTGAATATCTTTCTAGATCTTGAAATGTTTTTATGATTACGCCCTTGGACTAAAGGTACCTTTTCACGAGGTTGAGATACACATTGGACCTACCTTTCTTATGAAATACAATATAGGATAACACCTTAATCGTCATGAGATTGACTAAACCCATAAAAGAGAACGATTCAGCTGGGTTTTTCAACTTATTTACCTCATAACCCATGAGCCCAAGTGATGTTGTCACACCCGGCCTTAGGAGTTTGTACGTGTGACCAATAATTAATATCGATTTTGTAAATTTATATAAATAGGGATTTAAATGCCCTTATAGTACAAAACATTTTGCTTCAAAAACATAATTTACATCATTTACGTTTACTGAAAATAGCAAGCCATCAGATACATCTTGGGGTGTTCTTCAGGTTAGTTTTTCGGGTTTTGGGGTTTTCGGGTCGAGTTCTTCGAGTTTCAAAGTTTTAAATCGTGACCCGAAACCCAACCCAAATCTCTCACGGATTTTTCGGGTTGGGTTAATCGGGTTTCGAGTATCTAGAAAAAAAACACAAAACCAATTTTTTTTAAAAACTACAATGCGAAAATTAAAAAAACATATTATTCTTTGCTTATAACACAAATAATTAAATAATAAACTAACATCATTTGATAAAACAATTCAAAAGAAGATTAAAACTAACTCGAACTATAATCGTATTCAATCGGACGTGATTTGGTTGTTCGATTACAGTTGCTATTAGTAGTAAACGAACAAATATAAATTAATTATAAGCAATCAATCCATAATTGTTAGAATGACAACAGTTGATTAGAGCCAGATTATGATAAATTTAGTGGCTAAGACTTAGCCTATTATACATAAAAATATATTAATTTCAAAACTAGAAGTTTATTCGGGTTTTTCGGGTTGACCCAAATCTTATAAATCAAACCTGAGAACCAACCCAAATTACTTTGGTTCGGGTTCAGGTTAGTCTTTTCTCGGGTTCTTCAAGTCAGGTTAGTTTGGGTTCAGGTACGAGTTTTTCGGGTTGGGTTTCGGGTAAAAATGACAGCCCTAGATACATCTAATAAATATCCATCTACATCCTTCTTTTAATGTAGCCTATCTCTGTTGATTACCTAAAAACAATTTTTGAAAATACATTAGCATATTATTGGTGAATAACGTTAAGTAATTCAATTATTTTCATAACCCCTTACGAACAAAAGCCCAACTTGAACCTACTCAGTGGACAACATCCATGGCCGTTATCAACTAAAGATAAAAACGAAATCATCCCCTAGCGGTTACTTACGATCGACCTTCTGTGAACCGGGGAATGATCAAGTGTGGCATGGTGTGTCCACCGTTAGACCACATGTAAAGATCCAAACAAAGATATACTTTAGCGGGTCTACCGTTAGACCACATGTAAAGATCCAAACAAAGATATACTTTAGCTTGAGTGTCAATGATTGCTTAGTTATAAAGTTTTTAATATTTATGAATCCCAATATCTCATGCAAACTTTCGACTTGTTTAAACACTCTGTAAAAAGGTAAAGGACATATTCATATACTTAATGTAGTTAAACTCTTAGTTCAACTTAATTAATTTTTGTCTGTTGTTTCATACCTATGTGATATGTTTGTATCAAATATCTAGACTCCTTCGGCCTGGCTTATTGTTTCAAACTTTGTAAAAATGTTTATCCCATTTTATAGTTTAAAACTAACATATAGACTTTTGATTTTTCTTTTCTATTATTCTCATAAAAATTACATTCCTTCATTATGAAGAAAATTCTTTTAAAAAAACCTTTATGTGAAAATATAATACAATTTATCAAAACTTTTTCAATGTTTGACTGTACCCCTAACTATGGTTTTAGCTTAGATAATAACTCACTAAAACAGAATTACCTTAACAAGCTAGCTTAACGATGAGATAGGAGGCAGTGGTTATAACTTCTTATGTTCGAGTAGAACTGCATGCTATTCTGGACAACACGGTAGGACTACATGAAAACGGCATTGCTAGAGAAGAAGCTCGAGTTTATATGTGAGTGGAAGGAGATTAAAGTTTTGGATGAAACAAAATGAACTTTTAAGTCTCTATTTATAGTGCTACGTATACTATATGATTAAGCTAAAAATTCACGAGGTGTTCAAATTTTAGAAAATTTGACACTTACAATTTGACATGTGTCATTTTAATTCCATCGATCTAACTTAGGTGCTGTTTGTTTTTTCAGAGGTAAAATGTCTGCAGTCTGCGGACCACATCTGCAAACATCTGTGACAGAAGAGGTGGATCAAACCTCTGCAGTCTGCAATAAGAAGACTGTTTGTTTTTTAACGTCTGCAGACTGCTAAAATAAACTGAAATTTAACAAAAAACTTTACAATTAACAAAAAACTACAAACTTTATTCAACAACAAACTAATAACAATATTCATCAAACCTAAACTTTCTACAAATAGTTTTTCAACTACAAACTAATAACAACAATTCATCAAACCTAAACTCTTTACAAACTAATCGACTTCATCATCTTCAATCTAGCTCTCAAAAGAACTATTGCTAACGATGTCAAAACCCCTATTTATGTCATTTCCGAATTTAATATTTGAATGATGACGATATTGGTCCATCCATTTAACAATATGCCATCCATTGAACATCACATAGATATGCGAAAATGAACACCTCCAAATTAATCAGTTTACAATTAATGATAATATAATAACCAAAGCATCCAATCGCTATTTAAGAAAGAAGTGGTCTCGAAAACAAAGAATGCCACAAACTTGTGGGAGTGAAGCCGCAGATATGTGGTGGAGAGAGAGAAGCCGCGGATTTGTGGTGGAGAGAGAGAGAGAGAGATGCGGCGCGATGGAGGGGGGTCGGCGGTGAAGGAGGGTGGCCGGCGGTGGAGGGTGGAGAAGGCGGGTGGAGAAGTGGAGGGTGGAGCTAGGGTTGAGAGGAGAAGGAAGGTGTTGTCTGATGAAAAATAAGAAAAAGAGGAGAAGAGGTGGGAAGTGGTTTGAACAATGCTTCTAGGAAAAGATGCGCGCAGACGTTTTTTAATGAAACGTCTTCGGAAAATCAAACACACTGCAGAGCCCAACGTCTGCTCGTCTTCTTCTCAGTGCAGACAAAATAGGCGAAGAAGTGCTTTTGAGGAAAAACAAACAACACCTTAGAGTCTCTGAAGTGTCCTCACAATTTAGCATAAAAAGAATGACTAAGCATATGTAATTTATGAGGCGTTGAGAAAAGATATAAATTGTTACAATAGAATTTGACTAGTGATCTCACCTCCACCATTAACTTATAGCTTTAGATATGTACTTAACATGTTACTAGAAAAATTTAAAGTGAAAATTTTTAACATTTTTTTATAGAGACCCCTGTAATGGCCTTAATTTCTTTCATATTCCCTATATGTCCATTTAAAATTCATCTTCCCCGTCAAAGTTTGTGTCAAATCCGTCTTCCCTTACGGGTTTTGGAGTACAATCAGGAGTTGTCACATGTACTAAAATCCGTCTTCCCCGTCCAAGTTTGCACCAAATCCGTCTTCCTCGTCGAACTTTTAAAATATTCTCTTTTTAAGTTTTATTTTAATATTCTATTAGTATAATTAATTTTGTTTATATTTTTTTTTCTTTTATAACTTTTGAAATATAAAGTTTTATAAAATTTTGAATATACCGTTAAAATGTACTTATTTTTATCTATGTGTTGACATAAATTTTATTCAAAACTAAGGGGACTGGGGTGGTCCGTGATGGGCATCCATCATACGTGATGCCATCACGAACACCGCCGCCGATGACCCCCCTCACGCGTCATGGCCATCACGTGGTGAGTTCGAGATATGTTACCTTGGGGGCCGTTGAGGGGGGGGGGGGGGTGTTCTCGAGGAGCAACTGGCCGGATAATGGTGAGGGGTGTAGTTGCCGGAAACTAGCCGGATAATGGTGACTGAGAGGTATGTGGTGGCCAAACACTTGCAACACCCAATTGCCGGAAACTCGCCAATCCGTTAGCTTGTGACGTCACCTTCACCGGAACCTGCTTGTTCGACGGAGCTTTGTGTTGCTTCTTCGCCAGCGTGATTGCTGTTGGTGTCTTCGGTGGTGGTGATGGATTCAGAGTCCACTGTGGGTGTGGGTTTGCAAGTCCAGTGGTGGTGATCGGGATATTATTATTGTTATAGTTATTATTATTATTATTATTATTTGACGGTGAGACGAGATGCAAGGTGGGTGTGGGTGTGGGTGTGGGTTTGCAATTAAATAATTATAAGGGTGGGTTATTAAACCAATTAAAAATCCATCACAACACCACCCCAACTAAAATTTCATCACTAGTAATGAAAGTGGTGGGGTGAGGCGGTACACCCCAATTGGGTGTTGCAAGTGATGGTTTTTGAACCACCCTCTCCCCCCTAAGTTAGGTCAAATATATATATCGAAACATTTAATAAAAATTTGACCTGACTCAACTTTGAATAAAATTTATGGCAGTACGTAGATAAATATAAGTACGTCTCAAGGGTATATGCAGAATTTTATAAAACTTTATATCTCAAAATTTATAAAGAAAAACAAATTATAATTGAAACTATTTAGACTAATATAATATTAAAATAAAACTTAAAAGGTTTAAAGGAGAATATTTTAAAAGTTAGACGAGGAAGAGGGATTTGGTGCAAACTTGGATGGGGAAGACGAATTTGATTCAAACTTGGACATGAAGACGGATTTGAGTGCATGTTGTTGCTTTTGATTGGACTCCAAAACCCGTATGGCCGGGAAGACGACTTTGATGCAAACTTGGACGAGGAAGATGTATTTTAGATTGACATAAAAGTGATATGAAAGAAATTAGGGTCATTATGAGTTTCTCTCTCTAAAATTTGGTCAGTTTGAGAATTTTCTTTCTTGTAATTATCCCTTCCATAATATATATATAGGAGATGGTTCACGAGAGAAATGAAATTACAGCGAGAAATGTGAGAAGTGAATCTAGACCATTGATTATGTGTAATCAACGGTAAACACTAATAATGACATTTTTGTAATAAATAGAAAATACATGTTTACTAATTTAGAGAAAAGGGATATATTGGTCTTTCTATAATAACTTCTTATATGGTAAGAGAATATACATTTAATAATCCTATTCAATTTCCATAAGAATCCTCTATACATATTGCATATTAATTATTAAATCACCTTCTTCCATTTAGAAAAACTTATTACTAGTATTAAAAACTTTAACCACGTTCAATCATCTTACCACATAGTTGTATTCTAAACCTACAATAGTTAAGGTAAATCATTTACATCGATATTGTAGGGTATTTTTTTTTTGTAGGTTATCCTACAATTCTATTTGTCAAGTATGACGGCGTGTATAGGTAATATATGTGTGTGCAGGATTATGTTCGTCTGTGTAGAGTGTGTTCTTTATTATATGTAGGATATCCTATAATTCTATTTGTCAAGTATGATAACGTGTAGGTATTATATGTGTGTAGGAATATGTTTGACTGTGTAGGGTATGTTGTTTTCTGTGTGTGATATCCTACAATTATGTTTGGCAAGTATGATGACGTATATAGGTATTATACATGTATGTAGGAATATGTTCGACTGTGTAGGGTATGCTCTTTTTTCTGTGTATGATATCCTACAATTTTGTTTGCCAAATATGTTGGCATGTACATGTATTATATATGCGTGTAGGAGTTTGTTCGACTGTGCAGGATATCTTACAACTCTATATGTCAAGTATGATGGCGTGTGTACGACTATGTTAACTTTGGAATTTTGTTGATCCAAATTGTTGAATATAAGAAGAAAAAAATTGATCCAAGTAGTAGAATAAAATAAGAATATTTTAAAAGGTTGATATTTAAATAAAATATGTTTAGATAACTAAACTACTAGAGGCTGACCATAGAGCATATATCGAAATTTTAAAAAAATCATTAAACAGGAAAAATTAGAATTTTAAACTATCATACTTGAATTAGAATTTTGTTGATCCATATTGATTATCTTCTTGAGTTGGATTTTTTTATTAATTTGGTGATAATAAAATCAAACATATTAGTTATCTGACACATATAAGTAGTGGTAGTTTAAATCTCGTGTAACATTCTGATTATCTGAAACATAATCATTTTTAATTAGGTTGACTAATCTGGGTTATAAGGATAATAACAAATTGATTTTGATAAATAATTCATAAAGTAAATTGTTGTAGGTTAACTTTTAACCGGAAAGGATCCATTGTTAATCGAAAAAAAATTATAATAAAAATAAATAAATGAAACAATTATTGTCTAACTTTCTTCATATATATTAACTAGTTACCAAAAATTAAGAAAAACCCAATTTTACTAAAACACCCTTATGATTAAAATAAATCATAAAACAAAAGAAAATTTCTGATTGACTGGATTGACTTCTCGCAATAACTTGATTACTCTCCTGAACTTAAGCCTACACACAGACACCAGGTTTTTACGAGGGTTATGTTATATTTATGTTATTTTGGATTTTAATTTTATTTATTGTAAGAAAGTTAATCATTTACTTAGGGTTTGATGGTTAAAGAGTTTCACAAATAAATTAGATGTTATAATAACCCGTTTAAAAACTATGGGTTTGGTGAGACCCATGACCCGTTTCTTATTTTTTTACTACAAAATTGTTTCTTAATATAAATAATATCTTTTCTTAAAAAAATTGAAAATTAATTTTTACTATATCCCTATTTTATAGGATTTTCATATCAAATATCTGGTGAGATTATTTTTTAATATAATGAGATTTTATAACCCGTTAAGGTTATCTTGGTTTGGTGAGACTTATACCCGTGAATTCGTGTCAAATGCATGAGAAGTCTTCATTTACAAATAAACCAATCTGGTGGCTTGAGAGAATGCAATAAGTAACCAGATAGCTTTTAAATGTTTCGTTTATATATATTTCAAATTAAGATTCTTAGTTCTATAATTTTTCTTTCTTTTTTTTCCTTTCATTTTCCTTTTTTTTTGTATTCAACATGTATTGTAATTTATTTATATCCTCATATGTTGTTTTACATTATTCGTTTATAATATTATATATTTTTTTGAATTTTAATTTTATTTATTGTAAGAAAGTTAATAATATACTTAGGATTTGATGATAAAAGGGTTTCATAAATAAATGAGATGTTATACCAGTTTAAAAACTATCTGGGGTTAGTGACCCATGACCCGCTTATTTTTTTTATTATAATATTGTTTCTTATTTATAAATAATATCTTTTTTTAAAATGTATATTAATTTTTAGTACATACCTACTTTATAGGATTTTCATATCAAATATTTGATTAGATTAATTTTTAATATAATGAGATCTTATAACCCATTTAAGGTCTATTTGGTGAAACCCATAACAATGAATTCGGGTCAAATGTATGAGAAACCTTCATTTAGAAATAAAACAATCTGGTGGTTTGAAAGAATTTTGGGAGTTTTCATTTATATATATCTAACTATCTATATAATTACCTACAATGAAATCCTACGTGTCGCTCAGGTTGTCTCCCCCCCCCATTCTCTAGAGTCACCAGATTGCTTGATTTCTAAATAGAGGCTTCTCATGCATTTGACCCGAAATTGCGGGTATGGGTCTTACCAAACCCAGATAGTCTTTAAATGGGTTATAAAATCTCATTTATTTGTGAAACTCTTTCATAATCAAACAATAATTTTCGCGGGTCATGGGTCTCACCAAACCCGCATAACCCTTAAACGAGTTATAACATCTCATTTGTTTATAAAATAACCTCTTAATCATCAAAGAATAATTTTCACGGGTTATGGGTCTTACCAAACCCTAATAGCTCTCAAATGGATTATAAGATCTTATTTATTGGTAAATACTTTCATTTTAAAACCCTAATTTAATTTATCTTCTTTACATGTTCTTCATTGCTGGTCTATCATCTCCATCCCCGGTTAACTTCTGATACTACCCGCCATCGTCAATTACATCAACGTCCCCTTTTTCATTAGACAAATATTTGTGTTCATGTTTGTTCTTTAAAAAAAATCAACATGTTCGTGTTTGTGTATTTTTGTTTGTTAAAAATCTAAAAAAAACTACACATCTCAATTGAAGATATCCAAATGCAGAAAAAATATAATAACAAACTAATATATATGCATCAAATTAAAACAAACTACGTTAAAAAATAAAATAAATTATCATAAAATAGCAAAACGATTAAAAACAAAAATTTAAATAAACTCCCGTAACACGAGAGGATCAAACTAGTATATGTGTATATATATATATACATATATATAGGAGAGGATCTTTTGAGAACTTGATGAGTTATAAAAACTTAATATGGACCACACAATCAATTAAATGAGTATTGAATATGTGGATGAAAATAAATCTGATTAAAAAATTGATTAGGAGAGAAAATAAATATTTTTGATAATTACACAAGTTTAAATGTTAGTTACAAATATGTAATAAGTCGATTCGCAAAATAATGTAATTTTTTTACGTTACTTACACTTACATATTACATATGTGAAAAAAATTCAAAAAAAAAATTGTTACGCTGAAATCCTTCGAGTTCTTAAAACTCAAAGTGGTTCTCAAGATAAATCAATCATATATATATATATATATATATATATATATATATATATATATATATATGTCTGTGTGTGTGTATTATTTATCCATCTTAAATATATAGACAATGATTTAATAAAATTTAATCGTTTAAGTATCTCATAACTTTGAAAATCATTTTAATCTTCTAAACAATCATTCAGTATAAATTGATATATTTTATTTTAGAACTAGGGTATAGGCACGTGTTGCACACAGATGGAAAACATGTCAACAAACATAATAAATTTAAACAACAAATTCAAACAACACAAAACTTCTTCAACTTTCGGACCAAAACGTTAACCATTTACAATGTCTAGTTATTAAAAGTTTAAAGTTACAATAAGTTAGTATACACCAAACCCCTAAAAGACATCAACAAGAGACCTAAACATGTTTTTCATATTAAACCACCATCAACTTCTTCAAATATTCTAACAAAAGAAAACTCATTTTGCTTCACCACCTAAAAATTTAAAAAAACAATATCATCCAAATTAATATACCATAAAATAATAACATGTTTAATAATGAAAGCCCGTGTTACACACAATATAGAAGATATATTTAAATATTTGTGTCATAAACTTTTAGTTAATCAAGATTTATTAAAATCAATAGCAACTTAGAAAAAACAGAAGTAGCACCATGGCCATCACAAGATCATTATATTCACATATTGACCCACATTTTTCAAAAATGTTGAACAATCAGCAAATTAGTCTGCTTTTTTATTAAATTGGAAACTAAAATATATAAATTACACAAACATAAGCATAGAGTACCAAAATTAAGCTTACCTGAGTGAATGACAATAGAACCCCTTTTGACATTTTTCCAAAATTGCCCCTGATACAAAATAATTCAACAAATCAAACAGACCCATAACCAATTCTTTCTTTGACCATTTAGTTGTTTAAAACAAACCATGATGCCCAAAATGTCTTTTTAGAAATTTAACCCGCTAAAATTTCCAAAATATCCCGTATCCAAATGTCAAATATTAACTTGAAACATATTTTTACCAAATTTGAAACAGTTAAAATCAGTATATGACTCAAACTTTTAACACCCTGACCTTAACGGTGCGTGTCTAGGTT
This sequence comes from Bidens hawaiensis, assembly GCF_021521415.1. NCBI lineage: Eukaryota > Viridiplantae > Streptophyta > Magnoliopsida > Asterales > Asteraceae > Bidens > Bidens hawaiensis. The sequence continues at coordinate 119,477 of NW_027496592.1, read as the reverse complement.
TTGAGAGCATCAAATTCATTAAGCATGGTGAAAATTTGAATCTCTATTGAGCTCTGAAAGTAATAAATGAATTAAAAAAACGTCAGTTGTATACAAAACATTGAATTGTGTTGGTAAGATAAAATCGTATGAACAGCTTACATTGTAAATATTTGAACCTTTATTGTAAGCTATTTAAAATAAAATGAGAAAAGATTTTAATGAAAATACTGCATCTCATATAAAAACATGTAAATAAGGGATGAATAGTAACTTACATTGTAGAATTTTGAAAGGAATAAAATTGTTATGAATGTGGAGACTGAATATAAACTCTGATTCTTAAATAGTAAAAACGGACGATGCTATTTTTGTTAAACATGTTATGTTTAGAAACAGTTATAATTAATATAATATAATTTAAATTTTAATGACTTAATAATAAGAAGCATAAATTTTGGAACTACAAAAAATTACACTCGCTGAATGACCACCATAATTATAGACAATTCCTAACATATTATAATTCAAGTCGAATTAAAGATTCGAGTACAATTATGAATTTATATACATTTCCTAACCAATAGATGTTGACTATTATTAATAATTAGAAATAATAAAGTCAAAAATCAATCATCATAGTAAACATATAAGAATCATAGTTAAATAAACAATATATTTTACGAAAAAAATAAGGAAATTTCTTAATTAAACAATATATTTTACGTAAAACAAGTAGGTTTTATTTACAAAGATTCTAAAATTCCAATTAAATTAAATTATTTAATATAAATAAATAATTAACACAAATATCAAACAAATATTAGGTAAATAAAAATGAATAAAATACAGAAAAATAGAAAAATCAAGAATTAACATACATGCGAACACATATTTGATGGAGAAGATGGACATTTTGAAAATGGAGAAGACGGTGATCGTACCTGCATCAATTGGTCGAAATAACAAATTAGGCTTGTTTATGTATTGAGGAAGACGAAAATCGTTGCTGCATCCATTGGGAGGAGAAATTAATACAACATATGTATTGAAGATGACAATCATCGTTGACGCACCAATTTCATAGATAAACAATTTACGGACATAAGTTATTGGAGAGAAGGCGGTCATGAATGTAAAATAATAGTGGCCAGATAAACAAATTAGGGTTGATAGAGCTGATAACAAAACAACGGGTGTAATATTAGTGGGTATCAGGTTAAAACAGAAACGGGCCGCGCCTCTTTTGGATTAAATAGTTAGAATAAAATTAATAGTATATATGTGGAATTAACAAAAATGGAAACATGGTGAGTTGGATGCATAGGTGGATAGCCTAGTTGATTGTCATGTAGACAATTGTAATGCTTTAATAGTATTGTTAGATTCTGAAACGACCATATCTTATATTTACACCAACTTTTTATTTCGGGTGGTTACACTTTGGCTTTTAACCTTTAAAAGCTGCCATTTCACCATGAAATTTTAATGAATGTTACAGTGGTTGTGAGGATGTGAAATAAGTGTAAGTTGGAGCTCCAAACTTGTTATGCCTCGGCCAACCTTGTTATCTTTTAAACATTTAGTGCACTAAAATTATCACTCGGATCAAGTTGCCAATACACGTAAGAAATTTGATGGTTACCTCATCAAAATGGTTACCAAAGCCCTTGATGATTGGTGCCTTAGTGGTGTTGGTCTTTTTTCCTTCTATATTTTGGGTCAACCCATTCTTCTTCCATGTTAACAATTTAAATATCATTTTAATTTAAAAAAAATACCACAACATGTTTTAAAAGTAAATCCACTACGTGAATATCGACCTTCGGCCACACATGTGGTCTGGGCGATTTGCCACACTTCGGCTTAAATGTGTGGCTAAAAGGTCTTTGACCATGTTTGGAAACCTTCCAGAATGTTTTAGCCACACATATTATTCTTCATGTGACCATTTTATACCTACTCAGGTACTTTTCGCCACACTTTAAAAAAAACTGTGACAAAAACTAGCCACATTATAAAAACGTGTGGCGAAATGTGACCTACAGTCATAGTTTTTTTTTTTTTTTTTAATAATTTTTTTAAATAATCGAAGTTTTATATAATTTACTATAAAACGATTACAATAAAGTGGCAGGCAAACGGGCAACAAGCTGCGCCGCAACCCCCTTTTGAACAGCAAAGCCAATCCTGCTAAAAACGAAGCTTTGAGACCTAGAAGCTGAAGAGGTTCCGTGTACGACGCGCTGAACCCTACTCAAAAATTTCACAGCCTCTGGAGCCAGAAAACCAAATGTATCAAAGGCAAATGGTAGAAAGACATGTTGATTATCTAAACAAGCTTTCTCGTGTTTAACAACTTTGCCCGATTCAGCCTTCAACGCAGCCTGACCCACAACAAACCCACGGTCCCTGAGCCCAACAAGAGGAGACACTCCTGTAAGATCCACACAGGCGTGTTTCCCCCCTGCCCACCCGAACACAAGAATATCAGCTGGTCGTAAAGTAGACCTCCCTTCAATAGGATCCGTGAGAAAGTTAACAGGGGCCTCCTTTTTAGCAGATATCCCTGCCCGTTTAAGAACATCACACAGAACATCCCTAACCAGATCATGTCTGTATTTAAAGCCAGGCAATTCTTTGCAATGCACCGCATGGTCACCAAAAGAATCCAAACAGACCTTGCGACAAATTGGGCAAGGTTCATCCGTCGGGAACATAGGGATCATTAACCGGTACTTAAGGATAGCCCGATACTCCAAACCCGACATACGTTGGCCTAATCCTTCAATGGGGATAGCCGTTAGAAAATCCTGAGCCCGAGGAGCCCGAAGGCATTCAAACACCGCCTTTTGGCGAGGGGATAGATCAAACTTCACTTCTAAACTCTTGACGATTCCACTAAATAAGGCACTCGCCACAACATGTTGGGCTTTAGGGGGGGGGGGGGGCGGTGTCCTTATTAGAGAACCCGCTAAGATCAAAATCTGGAAGTGAAGTACGTAAACGATCCATCGCACACCCATAATCAGAGTCCAACCTATGAATATCACAACCCCGAAGAATATGGTCTTGCAAACACCACGACTGTGCTCTCGAAGCCACAAAAGCATATGTAGATACATCCTCGGCCGAACAGAGACCCAACCCCCCATAACGGATCGGAAGTGACGCCAACCTCCATTGGAGATCCCCAAAGAACGGACCTCCACAAACCACGATGTCCTCAATCACCCTTCGAAGACCATTGTCAAATATAGAAACAGCTTCCCCCACATACATAGGTTGGCATGTTCTCAAACCGAACAAAAGCTTGGCGACTCCCATACATGAGCGAAGCAAAAGAAGCTCGCATTGAGGATCCCGAAGTCTTGGGAGACAGCTCATCAGTTCCACAGCGCTAGATGCCCTTTTCATAGCCAAACTGCTGATAAACCCCGCATCCTGGCTTACAGCACCACCAAGGAGTTTCACGCCAAGCACCAGCCTTCCAATCCCGCAAGGGAACAACCCCTCCTGTGCCTTCACCCCATTGCATGTTGGCCAAAATAACTCTGTTTTCTTAACGTTTAATTCAAGACCCAAACGAGGCCCCTCAGACCTGATAATATCTAATGCTTTGGCTACCTCTCTAGTATCCTCGATAATCGTGCCATCATCCAAGTACCAAGCATGAAAGAGAAGCTTGCACCGATCTCTGATTTGGTGAACAAGTGGGTGCAAAGCTAAGGCAAAAAGGAGAGGCCCAAGAGGGTCCCCCTGTTGAACCCCAGTGGTGGATTTAATGAAAGTATCACCCACATATAACCTAGCCGACTGCCCATATAAAAAATCCACCCAAAGAGAAATGGAAGGACATCGACTCCGAACCTCATGTAGAAGGGTCGTCCTATCTACTAAGTTGAAGGCATTGGAGAAATCAACAGTAAGTCATAGTTTGTTTGATCTTTGATACATGTGACCAAAAACACATGCATTAGCCACAAACTGTGACATATAACTAGCCACATGTTTTAATAGTGTGGCCAAATGTGACAAACGGCTACTGTATTGATAAGAGATGTGTCTAAAAGGTAAAAGATATAGCCACTTATATTACGTTGTGTGACCTAATGTCACATTTTCTAGCCACATTTTTAATAAAGTGGCGAAATATGACGAACAACCATTGTATTTATTAGTAATGTGGCTAAAATGCTTAAAATATATGGCCACTTATACGAGGTTGTGTGACCAAAGAGTATTTTACTTTTATTTTTCCTAAGTTTTTTGTTGTCACGGATACACTTATTATGTGTGGCTATAAGTGATAAATTGTCACACTTAAATATTTTTAATTTTGTCCAAATGTAATTAACGGTCACTTATACAAGGTTGTGTGACCAAAGAGTATGTTAGTTTTATTTTTTCTAAGTTTTTAATTGTCACAGATACACTTATTATGTGTGGCTATAAGTGATAAATGGTCACACTAAAATATGTTTAAGCGTGTCAAAAACGTAATTAATGGCCACACGTTGATTTGACGAGTGGCGACGTCATCATTGCCTTTACAGTTTCTTGTGCTGTCAAATTCAAATTGTCAGGGAGATGTACCGCCGGGTTCCGATGGTGTTTAAATACCAATCACAATCACAATCTACAAATCACAATCACAATCCATAATCACAATCCACAATCACAATCACAATCACAATCCACATTTCTTCCGATTATAATTTCCGATAATGGCTTCAACATGGGTCGAACGTGCACCGGGTGCTCATGCCCCCATCTACTACGACCCCACATTTTTCACCATACGATTCCACTTTTCTTTCGGCGCTGTCCGGAGGAATCAAAGGGTGAGGTATGTGGACTATGTCCACCCTCACACCTTCACGTACCAACAACTTAAGCGAATGGTTAGGTGGCTTGGGTACACGACTACTGATGGTAGTGTCGGGAATCGAGGTGGCGTACATCGAGTTGAACGACTTGGAGCACTTCAAGGCGGTGTCCCCTTTATGGAGCATTCCGTAGTCAGGTGAACCTTCGCCTCCAAAGGCTTAGGGACTCCACCTATACCTCGGATGGCATGTACGAGAGGATCATGCCCTCTCATACTCCAGAAGAGAATCCGGATGTAGATTCGGATACGAAATCTACAGGGAGGTCTACGATGGATTTCGATGTAGATTATAATATGGAGTCGGATGCTAGGAGCTAGTTAGTTTTATGTAATTTGGTTTTCTTTATTAATGTAAATGTTATTATTGTAAATGTTATAATATTTTGGTATTAATATGTTATGTGAATTGATTAATCATATTTAAAATTTTTTTAATACATAATCACTTATATTATGTGAATGTTATTATTGTAAATGTTGTTATTAACTGTAAAGCGTGGAGCATTTCCAAAGCGTGATATATATAACTGGTGTCTGAAATTTAATGACTGTTTTTTTTAATACATAATCACTTATATTATGTGAATGTTATTATTGTAAATGTTGTTATTAACCGTAAACGTGGAGCGTTTCCAAAGCGTGATTTATATAACTGGTGTCTAAAATTTAATGACTGCTTTTTTTTAATACATAATCACTTATATTATGTGAATGTTATTATTGTAAATGTTATTATTAACTGTAAAGCGTGGAGCGTTTTCAAAGCGTGATATATATAACTAGTGGCTGAAATTTAATGACTGTTTTTTTTAATATATAATCACTTATATTATGTGAATGTTATTATTGTAAATGTTATTATTAACTGTAAAGCGTGGAGCGTTTCCAAAGCGTGATATATATAACTGGTGGCTGAAATTTAATGACTGCAATAAACCAACTATAAAACAACAGACTTTAATGCCTGCAATAAAACTGGTGGCTGAAATTTATTAGGCTTTAATATATATATGTTATGTGAATTCCAAACTTGGCCAAGCAGAAAAAATCTAAGGTTTCCACAGATCTTAAACTTCCCAAAGATCTTAAATTTTGATAAAATCCCTTCCAAAACTCAATGCCATCACCAAATCTAAGGTTACTGGTGATGGCATTTAGTTTGGAAGGGGTTTTTCAAAACTGAATTTTATTTGTTCAATGGCTTCTTCAAAGTCTAAGACCCACAGATGCTTTGGTCAAAGATCTGATTATGGAGGGTACAATTTTGGTATGCAGGTTAGTGAAAAGAAGGGCATAATGGTCTTTTTTTATAAAATGAGTTGATAATGTTTTGCAGGAAACCAGCTGTTAAAAAGTATGTTGAAACATAACCAAATAGAGGTTATGCAAGAAACAAAAGCATCAGACGAGAAATGATGACTGTCACCGATGGCCAGTTTGGGCGGTTTCGCGGTTTCCAACCGAACCATGAACACCCTAGACAACATGATGCATTTTTGGGCTTTCTTTGTATTAATGTAACTTTGATATAGCACGAGTCATTTATGAGTGTAATGACTTTATTTATCTTATTATGATACACTACAAGTCAATTGTGACTTTTATCGATGTAACATGATGTATGTTTGAACTTGACACCAATTGACCAAAATAGCCAGAAGATGAAATGAATTCAACAAACCGTCCTGTATAAGTAGTAATAGTATTAAAACAACCAATATTTCTTTAATTTGAATTAATAAGTACAAAGTAAAGAATGGTGATATCGTGTATCACAACTAAATTTAAACATTATTTACATCTAACTAGCCGAACGAACACAACTGCTGGGACAACAACCCCGACATCGGTGTCAATCTCCATTACGAATAGTTGTAGGCTTTTTCCCGGGCCTCCAGTGTTCATCCGGTGACTCATTACGAAGCAGTTGATTTGGTTGTACAAGTGGCAATGTATTACCCTCATGAGGGAAAATTACCGTACTAAATTCCTCATTGACCTCGTCATACGAATGCTTATAATTCTTGGGTGGAGTCATGAGGACAACATGCTTTTTTCTATCCACCTGATCTTGAACATAAAACACCTGGCGTGCTTGCGAGGCCAATATGAACGGATCATCCTTGTGGCCAAATTTGTTTAGGTCGACCGACGCGTAACCAAGAATATCATGTTTGACATGTTTACGGTCAACCCATTGGCACATGAAGACTGGAATTCTTTTAGTATGATAATCTAGGACCCATATCTCTTGCAAAACCCCAAAATAAAAGTTTTGTTCATAGGTCACTACGTCTTTTTTGATGTGCATGTCATCCGCCTCTACACCAACCCCGCTGTTCTGGTAAACTCTACCATCATAAGATTTTGTACGAAATTCAAAACCGTTGATGTCGTATGAGTCGTATTTGTAAACGTTGCGGTGTGCTCCGTGTGCAATCCACTTTACGGTTTCCGATACAGAACCTGGGGAGCCCGCTAGCTCTCTTTCAATCTGAATTTCATTACAAGGATTAGATTCTTCACCTACATTGCAGAAACTATAAAAGAATTTTAAAAATTATAGAAGACTTAATAAATTGATCTACCTTGTCGCGTAACTAGTCACCAAACTTTAAAGTATGCTCCTTCTCCAGCAAAGCTTTTCGTTTACCAGGCATTTGGTTTTTCAAAGAGGTCTTGTGTTGTCTCAAGTAGGAGTATAATATATTGTGAATTAATATATATATATATGGGTGCAGTTACTATACGCTAATGCCTTAACGTACGGTATATTCTGATTTAATATATGGGCGCGTTTGCTGAGCGTTTAAGTTGATTTAATATATGGGGCGTTTGCTGAGCGTTTAAGTTTTCTATATACAGTAACTGCACCCTATATATATATAATTTAGAGTATATATGTTAGTATTACTTACTCGATATACGGCGCTATTTCAGGCGTATTCTGCAGCACATAGAAATGTGCTCTCTTGAAGAGATCAGGAGAAACTTCAACTGATTTAGCGTCTGTGACAGGAATTGTCTCCCCATTATCATCATGCTTATCATGTGGAATACCAACAGTACTCTTAATGTTTTTTTGGTATTCGCTCAGAAACTCGATTGTTTCTTCCGCAATGTTCTCCTCAGCAATGCACCCTCCTGGATAAGTTTTGTTTCGCACATGCCCTTTGATAACCTTTATACACCTTTCAAAGGGATACATCCAACGAAAGCATGGTGGACCACATAATTTTATCTCTCTCACAAGGTGCACGGTTAAGTGAACCATGACATCAAAAAATGATGGCGGAAAGTACTTCTCCAGCAGGCACAGTGTAACTATTTGCTCTTCCTGCATCTTATCAAGCTCTTCTACAATGATTTCTTTGCTACAAATTGACTTGAAAAAAAACAAAGCCTGATTATAGCATTTCTCATTGGTTCTGGCATGATGGATCGTATTGCAAGGGGCAGAAACTGTTGCATAAGCATGTGATAATCATGTGATTTAAGGCCTTGTAGCTTCCTTTATTTAAGATTCACCAAACTAGAGAAATTAGAACAATACCCTAGTGGAGCCTTCAGTTTATACAATGTTTCAAGAAACATGTCTTTTTCTTGCGTTGATAATGTGAAGCATGCTGCAGGCAGTTCTGTATTGTTGCCTTTTGCTTTCGGTTGCAACTCCTTTTTAATCCCTAAAGACTCCAAATCCTTTCTAGCTGCCAATCTATCTTTTGTCCTATCGGGAATGTTCAGCAACGTCCCGACAATACTTTCTGCCACATTCTTTTCAACATGCATCAAATCAATACAATGTTGGATAGGTAAATACTTCCAATAGCTGATCCATTGGTACCATATGTTGAACTTCTTCCAATATGGTTGCGGCGTTGTGTTATCTCTTTTCCTCTTACTCCCACTTAGGGATTCAGATCCCTTTCCCCATTCATTGTTAATGTTTTTGAACTCGTCGTATATCTCTTCCCCTGTCATAGGCTCTTTAGCGGTTCTCATCTCCTCTTTTCCGTTGAACGTCTTTGTTTGTTTTCGGAAAGGGTGGTCATGTGATAAATACCTTCTGTGGTTAGTATAACTCTGCTTCTTTGTGTGATAAAGTCGAACACACTGAGTGTCGCCCCGACACACCACACAACCTTTGAATCCACTGTAAGGGCAACCACATAGTGTACCAAGAGCAGGGTAATCATTAATCGTCTATAACACAACTGCACGTAGTGTAAACATTTCTTGTTTATATGCATCATATGTTAGCTCCCCGACATCAAATAAAGATGCTAGATCGTCAATTAAAGGCTGTAAAAACACATCAATATTGTTTCCTGGCACTCCGGATATTAATAAGGAAAGCATGATGAATTTTCTTTTCACACATCCAAGGTGGCAGGTTGTAAATGACTGCTAAAACAGGACAGACACTGTGGTTTCTGTTGCCTCTATGTACGTCGACCCCATCAGTGCAAATCCCTTGACGAAGATTTCTTGGATCGCTTCCGATGGTATCGGAGTTCCTGTCATCTATGGCTTTCCATGCTGGTGAATCTGATGGGTGGCGTAAAACACCGGGTTTATCGGTACTCGTGGTGTGCCATGTTAAATTCTCTGTTGTGGTCTTTGATTGAAAGAGGCGCTTGAATCGTGGAATAATGGGAAAGTACCACAGTACCTTAGTGGGTGTGTTTTTGTAAGTTTTGTTAGTAATCTCATCCACCTTATTGACTTGTTACAAAATGGACATGCTTCCAAATCCTTGTAATCCTTATAGTAAATAATGCAGTCATTGATACACACATGTATCTTTTCGTATCCTGAGCCCATTGCCTTCATTATCCTTTTGCCCTCATACATATTATTTACCATTTCGTTATCTGCAGGTAGCATCTTTTTCAACAATTTCAGAAGTTCATCAACGAACTTATGAGATACCCCGTGCTTGCTCTTCAAGTTGAGTAGTTGTACTAATGCAGACAGCTTGGTGAAGTCAAGACATCCTTTATATAGGGGCTTCTCAGCGTCAACAAGTGGTTGCAGAAATTGTTGATACTTCTTGTCGCCTTTGAAATTGTCTTTTGTAGCATTTACCATTTCTACAGTTTCACAGGCATTTGTTGGAATGTTCGTGTCAACAAACCCAGTATTATTATCATAATTAGTTGGAATGCAGGTGTAGGCAAACCCAATATTATTAACATTAGTTGGAATGTTGGTGTCGGTTTCTCCATGTTTTATCCAAGTAGTATAACTTTTATCAATTCCAAACCTGTACAAGTCATGTTCTACATCGTCTACACTAAGAGATACGTGGTTCACACACCGAACACATGGACATGAAATATAAATTGGTGGTGATGTCTCCTTGCAATTACGAACTGCAAAATGTAGAAATGCCTTAACACCATCTTTATATGCTTTACTGCACCTGTCGCCTACTGACATCCAAGACTTATCCATCTTCCAAAAATTTTTTTATTAACTGTGTCATCAACGATATATATATATACACACACACACTAATTAACGCCAATAAATGTAACCGACTAATTAAAAGCAAAAATATTTGGTACTCACCTGAGATTAATGAAGCTGTTTGGTAGGATTGATATTGATGAGAGTTAAATAAATACAGTAGCAGATCATTTATTAGGGTTTGGTGAAATTGTATTTGGTTCAATAAATACTAATTGGTTTGGGAGTCTTCCAGAAGATAACTCGATTAATTGGCAGCACTAACGGTCACAACAGCAGGGGCAGCAGTAGCCGCATCAATCCCTTTCCCGTCAACACTAAACGTCACAGCAGCAACCTTAGTAGCATCTTCTTCTAAGGAAGGACCATTATTCTCCAAGTATTTTTCCATCTTATTAAGAGTAGTTGTTGTTATGTAGTTGACTGCAGGCGTTGTGACGGGAGTCCCAAATGGACCATATTTATTCTGGTATTCATGCGTGTAAAGCATCACAAGGAAGGTAATCGGACCGTTGTATTGATCGTTGATACCTCTCCATTCTTCCTTTGTCATTTCAAGTTTTCAATAGCATAGCTGCATCAGTCCATATTTGGAATATCCAAGGTCTCATCAATTGCGGAGATGAATCGTTGATTGACTGTTGTTGATTTTGTCACAAATCCTATACAGGTGTTGAACGACACAAGGAAATTAATCTTAAACAGATCACCAACTCCTTGATACGCGGCCAGTTTGTCTTTCACATGCTTTATACTTATTCTTGAATTTGTAGGGAATTGATTTTTGAACAAATCTGTAGTAATATCTTCCCCCAATCTTGGTCTACTCTTGTCTAAAACAGGAATCTTACCCATTGGTATCCCCAACACTTCATGTACTTTTTGTGGTGTTATCTTAATAACACCGCTCCCAATGTTCAATTCATTTAAACGGTTATTATAGTTCATGAGCATCCAATATCCCAAAGTTGTTGGAGTTTGGGTTACTTGAAGTCTTAACATTGACCCGAAACCCATTTCTTTCACACAAGTTTTTTGGGCAGTGGTCATTGCCTTCACTGCATCAACAATATTACAAGGTGCACACCTATTCTTCAATTTTTTGTCTACAAATTCAACAAAAGGTTTTCCCATCTCCGCTGGCTTCTTTTCTTTAATGGCTTTCTTTTTCGGAGGCTGAAATTCTGGGTCAGAGGTGCTGTGTTCCACCTGTTTCCGCTTTGACAACAACCTGTCGATTTTTGTGTCAAGGTCTGAATCAGAGTCTGCTTCCACAAAATGTTTTGTTTTCCCCACCGGAGCAACTTTTTTAGTCTTCCTTTTATCAGTCTTGTTTTTTTCGACAACTGAATCACATACATACAATAAAACACGGGGGTAGGGGATAACAACACGAATCACAAGGAAACAGAAAACTCTTATCAAACATCACAATGATAAATTCTCATACCAAAGCCATAACACGCTAATCATACACTTATAACATGCTTTAATATTATACATAGATTTAAAAAAACAAAGATATGTATTACAACAACAACACGCTTATCAAACGCTTTAATACATTCAAACAAATGATTATATTTTAAGATTAAGTAAACCTAAAACGCTAAAAAAATCATAAATTAACACTTGTTCCATCTTTATTCTGAGACCTATTGTGCTTTTGCTTCGTCCTTGGTTCCGTTCCAAAAGTAGATGAGTTAGGGTTCTTCATTTTGGTTCCGTTCCAGAATAATTAAACCACTCGGGCTTATGCTTGTGCTTGTGCTTCACAGTAGAAATGAATCGTTGAAGGTTTTTAGGAATATTGACTTACGAGGTTGAATTTTGGGTATAATTATCGCCGTTCCAGAATAGATGAGTTAATCGTACAGTTAGTATTGTATAGTAGCAAAAAGGCGTGTGCTTTTAAATTTTAATCGTACGGTTTGTATTGTATATTAGCAATATATATACATATATATATATAATATTAGATGGTGGTGGACGGTGGCGGAGGTGTGATGGTTCGTGGTGGCGGATGTGTGGTGGTGGGTGGTGGTGGTGGGTAGTGGGTGTTGGTGGTGGATGGGTATAAATAAATGTATATATATTTTTATATTTTTATTATATTTTTACATAATAAATGTACAATGACCACGTTGATTACCCGCACGTCTGATGATGATGCCGTTTCATGGTGACAGTGATCGATGATTATGATGATGATAACCACTATAATACATGATAACCATGATAACTTTATGATATTGATCATCATCATAACACATATGGTGATGATGATAACCATATGATAATGATAACACTAGAATGTTATGAGCTTCTCTATTACGAAGTTGTAAATCTTATCCAGAAAATCTTACTAATGGTTAAGATAATACTTCACTAATAGAAAAAAATAATTTTATTTAAAAAATACGATTTATTAAACGAACTCAACTTTTAACGAAATTTAATACCGGAATGTTAGTAAAAAAACTAAAAGTAAATGTTTTTATACTATTTTTAAAAATTTATAAAACAAAAACCAAAATATATATATAATTAAATGTGTAGAAATAAATAAAACCAAAAGTCAAACCCCTTTTAACTTTAAAACCCTAAATCGGCTACTACTTCGCTCTACTGTAATTCGTATTTACTGTAATTCGTAAGAACATAAAAATGCCACGTCTCAATAATGGAGTTAAGTTCCTGTTAGATATCGACAGCGATTCCATGAGTATGATGGTATGTTAATGTTATCTGGTTAATTTGTTTTTATGAAACATTTTACAGTTTTGCAACATATACATTCTAAGAACATTTTTTGTGTTACTTATAGCTCATTCCTAAAGCTGTTCAACCAATGTTTGCTGACATGAAATCGAATACCGGCTATTGTTTGATTTATGATCAAAGTGATAGAACGTTTTCTGCTGTTATAATCAAAGTACTTGATGACTTTTATTTTGGAACCGGTTGGACAGAATTAATCAGAGAATGTTGTATAGAAGCTGGAACAAATGTTGTTTTTGAGGTTAAGTCAACATCTATGTTGAACATGTTTACTTTCAAAAGAAACGTAAATGATCAATCTGGTACTATGATATGTATTCCAGTCAGAAACCGACACGTCCATTACTTAGTAAGTTTTAATTTCTGTTTTTAATGATTTTTTCCAAATTCAAATGTATTTTAATTAACATGTTTAACAGGATTTCCCTGAGTGGTACGTGATTCAAGAATTTGGTGAAAATTAGAATATGCTTTTCGAGCTTATTGCTCCAGATAGAGTGTTGTTTAACGTTTCATGTCATTGGGATGGAATGGGTTATAGGCTAGAGGATGGATGGATTGAGGTTTTTAAACAAACCAACTTGAAAGGTGGTTCGTTTGTTGTGTTTGAAATCATATCAGATAACACATTTCATATTAATGTCTTTCATGAAGATGACATAAAATTTATCCTTCCTGGTCCAAATCAGCTGTTTCTCAACTACCAATTAAGCAATCAAGGTAGTTCCTCCCAAAACCCAATTCATCTTGATGAGCAACATGATGACTCTAAAATCGTCTTCCACATGGACGTCAGCAAGAAATTGGTAAATTGAATTTTTAAATTTCTTTTTTATTTACAAGTATATTTAAAATTTGCTTTTCACAGCGTCTTCCGGGTCACATTGCTACCAAGATTTATGCCTATGATGGAATGCTAATCACTTTAGTCAATCTTGAAGGTCGTAAAAAAAATGAAACTCCATGGTGAACTGTTGAAGCTGAAATTCAGATATTCTTTATAAAAATGGAAAAATTTCAATGAGGAAAATGATTTACAGATCGGTGATAAGTGCAGATTTGAATATGACTTCAATGAAGGTAGTTTGTTAGTTTCAAAAGTTGATTAGTGATTCGGTGATGTTTGGAACATTTGGAAATATTTGGTGATGTGTTTGGTGAATTTTGGAACATTTGTGATTTGGTAATATTTGTATGGTTTTATTGATACACTTTTTAGTTTATTGTGTTGAATGTTGGTTGGTTAGCTTTCAATGAAAGTACTTTGTTAGTTTCAAAAGTTGATTAGTGCTAGAATGCGCGTTGTGTTTGGTGATTTTTGGAACATTTGCGATTTGGTGACTTGGGAACACATTTGTGATTTGGTGACATTTGTGATTTTTGGAACATCTGTTATTTTCATGTTTAGATGATTGTATTGATACCTATTTTAGTTAACGTTTAAATGCTTTACTTTTATAGTTTCTTGTAACATATTGTTTTGAATGTTGGTTGGTTACATATTTTAGTTTATTGTTTTAATGGTGCCTTTTGTATGAAAACTTTTAATGAATGGTAATTATGGAGTATCTTAAAACAAATCGAGAAAACTAAAAACACTTGGTTAAATCTAAAAATAAAACAAAAAACACTTTGTTAAAAAACATTATTACGCTTGTAACACGCTAATGTACAAAAAATATATAAATATCCTAATACGCAAGTAACACGCTTATCCAACCATCTTATTTCAAAGTGTCTATTTAATATTATATAAATATCCTAATACGCAAGTAACAAGCTTATCCAACCATCTTCTGTCAAAGTGTCTATTTTCAGCCACAGGTTCTTTGCCGTAAAAACTATACCAATAATCTATTGGTTCTTAATTAAAAGGGAGGCAAAACTCAAAAAGCTCCAAAATATTGGCTCCAAATATTCAAAAATTCCAAATTACATTTAACACTCCAAAAATCAAATTACACTCCAAATTATTAAAAATTTTCCACTCCACAAATCAGCACGACGATAAAGCTTATAGACGAAACAATCGATGAAGAACATGTTTTATACTCCGATGAGGAAGCCAACGACGACGACGACGCTCAATCAGACGACACTGAAGGCTACTCCAGCGAGGAAGCCAACGACGACGACGGTCAAGCAGACGATGATATAGCGACGATGGCTATGGAACCCATTAACAGTTTTGCTACTACGAAAAAACCTACAAGGGGGTTGACGAGGTTACCTAAGCTATGTATCGAATATGCAAACTCTAGTGGTGTCAGACTGGTAGTGGAGTTTGATAATCTGGGTAGGTTCACTGGCCAAAACAAATCAAAGTTTGCAAGTTTTTTAGGGGATGATGTAAGGGAAATTGTTAGCTTGAGACATTTATGTTGGAGGGAGGTCACAATGAGCTTAGAGATAAACTGTGAGAACAAATAACGGTTATTTTTATTTTTATTTGTGCATTTTATATTTTAAGAAGTAATTTACCTTTATTGTATTATATTATGCAGAAATATTTTGAGATTGAGGCGTCTCACAGGCCTTCTGTGATGAATCGGCCCGGACACCTTCTTCGGGATTTCAGAAGAAAAATGTATGCCAAATACATTATGCCGAACATCGGTAAACCTCTAAAGCTAAAGGCGATACCCAAGGGACACAGGACGATGATCAGGCAAGAACACTGGGATCGCTTCGTTGAGTACACACAATCAGAGCAGTTTCTGGTATAAATCCTCTACTCTGCAAACGTAGATTGACGACTATATATGGTTTATGTTTTTTGTTTAAATATAATTAAATGATTATAATGTGTGGTTGAAGAAAAAATCGGCTTCATCAAAGGGAGCTCGAGAAAAGAATGTTTTTGATCATCACATGGGACGAGGGGGTTATACCTACCTTCGAGAGAAACTGGTAATCACCGTCAGCTGCTTTCTCTCTAGTTCAATGATTTGTCTAACGCATGACCGTCAGCTGCTTTCTCTTGAATATTTTACAAGGTCAAAAGGAAGGAAATTAAACCGGATGAGATCCCCGGCCGTGCATTAATGTGGATGAAAGGAAGGGAGGACAAAGATGGTACATACAAGAATGCTGTTGTCGAAGGCGTGGCAACAAAATTAGTAAGTTTTAGTATTAAATTTTTTAAATCATGTTAAAGTCAATTCATTGCCTTATATTGGTGTCAAAAAAACTTGAGTTCGTATAACTTGTCTCAACTCTTGATGTGGATACATAAGCGTGTTACAAGTGTATTAGAATATTTGTTTTCTTGCAGGTTCAGCATGAGGAGCAGATCGCCTCCGGAGCCCTGGAACTTGAACTGTGCACAGATGCCGTCACCTTAGTGCTTGGCAAAGAGAAAGGTGGGTTTTTAAAAGGGATTGGGTACGGATTAACAATAGGTAAATATTGGGGTGTGAGTCGAGTAAAAGGCTCGTTTAAGAAACGGATTGCCCAACTTGAGTATGAGGCGGTGCAGAGAGATGTAGTGGTGAACAGGTTGACGTCTCTACTTGAATCCACGAATGCTATGCTAGCAAGCCGTGAGAAAGAACGGTTAGCATTTGAGGCCAGGTACAGACATCTCGAAGGATTATTGCCGGAAATGTCGGCAAGTCAAGTAAGTGACGTATGCTACATATTAATTAATTAATGCATTCGACATACATAATTGGCACTGTTTTTGTCACAATTCGTAGGTAAATTCTGTTCCCAACCAGGTTGGTTCTAACCAAAGTACTAGTGCTGTGACGCAAAAAAAAAATGCCAGCACCAGTAAGTATCTGACAGTTTCTTTGTTTAATACAACTTTCCATGTGATTTTTCATTTTCCATAACCTAAGAAATTGATTTGTAGGCCAGTTCTGTGGGAAACATCTTAACCTTAGGTGAGGCTGTGCAACAAGAATCCGCTTCTCATGTAAGCATTTGAAAGTTTGACTGATTTGTTTTAATAATTAACTTTCCATGTGAGTGTGCTGATTTTGCATAAGTTAATTGTAGGCCAAGTCTGCGGATAAAATAGTTGTCGAAACGGTACCCACTCCCCATATCGCGACATCAGTAAGTATTTGACAATTTCAGTACTTTTTATAATTCGTTTCCAATGTGAGTGTGCTCATTTTCTATTACCAAATTGCAGGCCAAGTCTGTGGAAAAAAGTGTTGACAAAACGGTAGTCGATCCCCATAGCGCGACATTAGTAAGTATTTGGCAATTTTGATTTTTATATTTTATAACCTGATAAGTCTAACAGTTCCAATTTCTTTTATATTACCAATGAAGCCTGTAGAGAACAATGTTGACCAAGCATCAACACAACTACACCACACTCCGGATAGTAACGGCTCGAATAAACCATCAGTAAGTATTTGGCAATTTCAGTTTTTCCTTTAATTGTTGATTGATTCATTGAATGGTTTTTAGGTAAAACGGAGAAGCCGCAAAAGAAAAGTTGATGCATCTACGGATGAAGCTTCCCCACCTGCTGTCATAAAGGTATGTACTGCGCGAAACATTGTTGACTTCAACTAAGCCATCTTAATTTCACATGCTTTATTATAGGTGTATGAGTGTCGTTTGTGTGTGCATGACAAGCGTAACAAGGTGGCAAATGGTAAAGTTCATTGGTCACCGGTTCCACAAAAGTTGCATGGAAAAGCAATCCAGGAGGGTTGCTATAAAGTTAGTATTGATGAAGTCATAAAGGAACAAGCAATTATTCCTTGTGAGGCAGGTGAAATTGTGACTGTTGGCAACGCACGTGGTACTTTTGTTGCTTGGCCAGAACACCTATCTTATGTGACCAGGAGGTTTGTTCCCTTTTAACTTAACCGAACAAATATCTATGTTCATTTTCATTTAGTTTAAAAAATGAACACTTGTGTTCGTTTATGTTCGTTTGTTTATAATCTAACCTAACGTAATTGAACAAAGATAAACGAACATAAATGAACTTCCAGCCGAAAGGTTCACGAACGGTTAAACGAACGTTCGGTTCGTCTGCAGGCCTACTATTTTGTTCTATTCAATTACAAAATACGACATTAATTATTCATATTTATTTTTCATATTCCGTTGTTCCAGCTACCACCACTCCCATCCTCAAAAGAACCAGACAGAGCTGGCAAGAAGGCAAAGGCAAAGTACACAACGATAGACCGGGTTACCAACCAGAAGACAAGGAGCAGTGTCAAGAAAACCGACGCCTAATTAGCTAGTATATAGGTAGTCGTTATTTTTGTATTCTGTAAGATATTTTGCATATACATTTGCTTAAGTGAATATTATTGTTATTATAATTTGTTTCTAATTTTGTTTTGTCATGCTTGCTTATAGTTGTTTTATATTACTGCACAAAAATAAAAATAACTATATATTGCCTAATTACATACAATTTGGCCACAAAGAACAAATTAAAGAGGTGTGGCCAAAAGTAAGACAATAGCCACACCTGAAATTACAAAAATTAGAGTCTATAAATGACCATTAGCCACAACATAAACATTTTTGTGTGACGAAAAGTTTGACAATAGCCACACTTTAAATTATTATGTGTGACAATCGGTAAGACAATGGCCACACCACAAACTACAAAAGAGTTTTTGAGAGGCAACTTCACATTTTTAGCCACATTCACAATAACCTCCAGTGTCTATAAGATATGATTAGCCACACAGTACCTCACTATGTGTGACGAAAAGTTTGACAATAACCACACTTTAAATTACGAAAAGCATTATGTGTGATAAACGGTAAGACAATGGCCACACCACAAACTACAAAAGAGTTTTTGAGTGGAAACTTCACATTTTTAGCCACATTCATAATAACCTCCAGTGTCTATAAGATATGATTAGCCACACAATACCTCACTATGTGTGACGAAAAGTTTGACAATAGCCACACTTTAAATTACGAAAAGCATTATGTGTGACAAACGGTAAGACAATGGCCACACTATAATCTACAAAGGAGTGTTTGAGTGGCAAGTTCACATTTTTAGCCACATTCACAATAACATCCAGTGTCTATAAGATATGATTAGCCACAGAGTACCTCACTATGTGTGACGAAAATTTTGACAATAGCCACACTTTAAATTACGAAAAGCATTATGTGTGACAAACGGTAAGACAATGGCCACACTATAATATACAAAGGAGTGTTTGAGTGGCAAGTAAACATATTTAGCCACATTCATAATAACCTCCAGTGTCTATAAGATATGATTAGCCACAGAGTACCTCACTATGTGTGACGAAAATTTTTACAATAGCCACACTTTAAATTACAAAAAGCATTATGTGTGACAAACGGTAAGACAGTGGCCACACTATAATCTACAAAGGTGTGTTTGAGTGGCAAGTAAACATATTTAGCCACTTTTAATGTAACAATTAGTGTCTATATCATATAATTAGCCACTCTATTATTAAATTTAAGTGGCCATTTCGTTGCTATATCCACACGGTATAGGTCACAATACAAGCTTAACACAACCCTATTGGCCACAATAATATTAAAATTATGTGACTGAAACATGAATTCATGTGGCTATATACGTGCAATGGTCACTCATAGTAAATTTTCATGTGGCCATTTTCTACCGTTTAGCCACACTTCTTGGAGAGGCTTCTTGATAGCTGTCACACCCTCAAAATCCACTAACGGAGTTTTACCGTCAGAGGGTGTGAACTGGCAGGATCGGAATCATTAGTTATAACCAAACCAAAGAAAAACGTTTAAATGAAAGTAAGTGCGGAAGCGTAAAACCTTAATTCAAAAGTTGCGTCACACAGGACGACTTAAAACCAAATGTAACTGTTAAAATTAAGTTTGCAGAATAAAAGTGTTTTCATTAATGCATGCTCCTAAACCGCGCGCCCGCCTCGGCTACCTGAGAATAACATACTAAAAGTGTCAACACAAGGTTGGTGAGTTCACAAGTAAAATAAGATAAATCGTTTAGCGTTTTGCGTAACCTCGTTACGACGTTTAAATGTTGCGTAACCCCGTTACGACGTTTGAGTGTGTAACCACGTTACAGCGTTTGAGTGTGTAACCACGTTACAGCGTTTAAGTGTGTAACCACGTTACAGCGTTTAAGTGTTTAGCATTACCAGATAGTGTTATGTCAAATTATATATCGATAGGTAGCTAATCTATACAACAAGTATCGCTAAGTGGTTCGCGACCGAAGCTGACTGTTTATCAAGTGCCCGTCACCAGGTCCTCCAGACCATGGTAAGTGTTAGCCAAAATTTACACCCACTCAACCTCCAGTTGAGCTTAGCGTCGGGTGGGGTTTGTCAAACCCAGTAGTACTACCCAAAAGTGACTCGCTATTCCAAATATTAACCGGTCCGATGTGTGGGACTTCAAATGTTACGTATGCCGCTTAGCCTTTACAAGTGATATATAATTTATAACAAAATCTTTCATATGCGTTTATCTCAGAAAATATGTTTATCGGAGTATGTTATCTCCCCCAAGTGAAAAACGTTTGAAAACAGTTTAAGAGTGGGGTAAGTGAACTCACTGTTTGCGAAGAATATCCGATCTAGATCACCGAGTGATGCGCGTCGTAGAAAACTCTCTAGCGTTCTAAAATAACAAAGAGATTTTCTAAGTATCGGAATGTTTAACGAGTCTCTAGACTCGGCACATAATACCTATGCACGTAACATGTTTCGTGTTTCGTTTGTGAATCGTGTGTGACTTAAACAAGTAAAATTGTGATACGATACATGAGTGAGCAATTACTTTCGTGTCACGTATTAATAACATACTTATTAGCAATTATTCCCGTAGGGGCATTTTGGTCAACAAACAAAGACTAACTAACCATTATTCCCCATAAGGGCAATTTGGTCAATTCATGGCAATCAACTAGCAACTATTCCCCGCAAGGGTATTTTGGTCAAAATACAACAATTATATAAAAACTATCATATTTCATGCATTCCTATACAACTCAGCAGCTAGTTTCGTTATGACAGAATTTCTACTTGAAAGATTGCACTAGTTTACCGATTATAACGTCTCAATTAATTCACCAAAAATTACCACAGGAGCATACATATCTTAGGTTTCCAGAACATCTTTTATCTTATTTTTATTCCATATAGATTGTTCATAATGATCAAAACATTACAGCTAACTTATATCAGTCAGATTCATGCACATCAGAATGTTATTTACCATTCCCGTTAAACGAAAAATCCAATAAATGCAAGACCACTTGGGTTTGGTTCCTAACTCAGTGAGTCAACCTCCAGAAGTGGAACCAACCCAATTGGTCTCGTAGTTCATGAGATATAACATTTACAACATAACCTAACAGCAGGTCTAACAGCTCAGCTTTGCATCACGTTTTTGTAAAATCATAAAAGTATACTTCCACTTATCCAAAAATTACGAATTTATACTTCATAGAAACTAGACTCAACCTAGTTTACTGCAGTACCCACAATCTCAATCAATTTTCACGTTTACACTTCGTTACAGTCAGTTAAACATCGTATATACGTTCTGTCCAGAATCTGTTCTCATCAAAACTCATCATAATAACAATCTATGAACTATCATGCATCCATATAACCCTCTAGACACTACAACTACTATCCATGCATATCAATTACACCATACATACAAGATTAGGGTTTTATTTGAACTCACAATCAAGGACACAACAATTAACATGCAATACTATCAAACTAGTTATCAATTCATTATCCAAATAACAACAATCATATTAATCATATGCATGAACAAAATCGGCCAGCTAGGGTTTGTTATTAACCCAACAAACATCAAATTCAATCAACAAGGATGTGAAGGATGATCAAATATACCTTCCTAGCACTTTGTTCTTCAATCAAAGGCTTGAATTGATGGTGTATGTGTGTGTGTTTGTGGATGGCAGCCAAGAGAGAACAAGGGAGGGGCCGATCGGGTCTTGTGGGTTTAGAAAATAGATTAGGGTTTGTAGTTAAGGTTATATTTATAGATATACAAGTTACACTCTAGTCCCTAAACTTCCAAATGTTACATCTCTAGCCTAATTAGTTGGTTCTTGTTTCTTGTTTAACATTCCACATAACAATCAAGTAACACACATATATCTAACACATAATAATCACATAATTAGTGTTTTGACGTTTGTCTTTTATTTATCAATCGTTCGCGTCAACTCGTTTGCGTTTCGGTGCAAATCCCGAAAGACTACACATGTAGTAAGTGTTAAGCGTCATTTAAACCCTAGTTTAAATGTAATGAAGTATGCGTTATAGATTCAACGATCTTAAAGTTTGAATTAACGGAGTTGAGTTAACGGGGTTAACCTGAAATTGACGATTGTCACAATAGCCAGCAACTAATGCCTGTACCCTTTAGCCACGCTTATTACCACATATGACCACTAAAAACTGTGTGTGGCCATATCATACCCACGGTGTCGCGACCTTTGGCCACATATGACCTGAACAAAATGTGTGTGGCTAAAGGCCTACGGCCAAACTTTTTTCGTGTGGCCGAAGGTCAATTTTCACGTAGTGATCAAGTCCTTTGTCTAAACGTTTGTACATTGATTATATCTTGATCTTGTGCTTCATCAATGTCACACCCTCACTTAGGGCCTAGGCGTGTGATCAATAGGTGGTACCTGTTTTGTAAAAACATCAGAGTCGCGGGTTTCATTTTAGCGGAAGTCTTTAGTTAAATATTATTATATTGAAAACTTATTAAAAACTCGGGTTTAAATACCCGTTTTATTAGTTCAAATACAGTTCTTTATAAAACATAACTCTTTATAATATTTTGAAATAAAATATATGAGCCATCAGATAGCATCTAATGACTATAACTCCAATCTTTTATTCCTTCTTGTTTGTCTGTTCTAACCTTTCTTGTTTTCCTGTAAAATGGTTAGAAAATACGTCAGCACACAGCAGGTGAATGACGCTGACTAATAAAAATATCTTTTCAATACCTTTGTGAAACCAACAATAATAGCTTTGTGACTACTCATTAGGCACCCAACTACATTGAGATCAAATTACCCTAAGTACCATGTACAATTAATTATATGCACAATATCATTTCTCTGAACAGTCCCGTAGACCTTCAGAGGCATGTTGATGATATGCATGGTCTCGGGGAACTCCGAGTCACCATGTATGTTTGGATCCAGACACATGTATACTCTTAATCAGAGTGTCCGTTTCTTATTATTGTACACAAAGTTTTAAGGATTCGTAAATCCTATGTAAACATTCTGACTTAATATAGATGTTTTGGGGCGTATTCACCTTTTCTGTTTATAATCAGTTTCAGATACTGATTCCTGTTTTCTGTTCTCTTCTTCTTGTTTTGTTACCTCGGACCTATAGTACGAGAATAACATTTGTATAAATAACTAGATCATCGATTTAGCTTTAGACCTTTAGTCTATTTTGGTATAACTTCAACCTTGATAAAATCATTTGTTTATATAAAACATTTGGACCTTTTGTCCTCTTCTTTATTTTATCAATTATCTGCTACGTTTCTTCTTCAGGAAGAAACGTCTATACTGAGTTTCTTCTTCAAGAAGAAACATTATTTAATTATACTCTTTGAATATATTTCTTAATATTAAAGAAATATTATTGTAACTATAACCTTTGCTTAAAAAAAGTTATATTATTCTTAATCGTAATCAAGGTTTGGGCTATACCCCCGACTATGGTCTAAGCCATTTATAATAATAAAATAATAACTTAGGCAGAACCCCTACCTCGCACGGTATTCGGAGTTAGATATTCCTATGTTTATACGGGCAACACCTCTACTCTATATGCACGTTTATTGAGGCGTTCTTGATCAACCTTCCTTGGCAGACAAATCGAGGTGATGTTCACGTGTCGCCGGGCCATGCACATACTTCGAGACGGAATGTCGGCTACTTTTGGTTGGCACACACTTCTAGGAAAACACCGGGTATTGGCACGGATTACGAGGTGATATTTGTCGGGTCGGTGGCACGCAAAACGTTGCTCGGCACGCAAACCGAGGTAGATAGAGTGAAATTCTAGTGAGAGAGTGGATGTGGGTTGTGAGAAAAGAGTCGTAGCCCCTCCTATTTATAGCCAATTTCGTGTCTCATCGCGGTACGCGATGGGCTCGTCTTCTAACGGCGCGCCACGTGTCGCCACGTGGCCTAACACGTCTGCCACGTGGTCTGACACGTCTGCCACGTGTCCTGCCCTGCTGCCACGTGCTCTAGTGACACGTGTGTGATGCGTCATCACGGCCCATCGCGCTACGCGATGGCTGTGTTCTTGGACTCATCGCGTATCGCGATGAGTCACTGGATATTATTTTTCATTTTCAGTCTCTTATCTTTGATAGCTTGTCACGTCAGGGTTTAACTCTCGATGTCCAAAAAATACTAAGGCGGCTTTGAAGCGGCTCGCGGAGATGCGAGCGTGCGAAGTGCAAAGTGCGACATCAAAGCGCCACATTGCGCTCAACGCCCTTCGGCGTCGCCATCGTCCTCACCCGAGCGCGTGCGCGTGCGTGTCGGGTGCTACGCACCCTCCGCTAGGACTACTTGGTGCATGATATTCATAAAAGAATATTACTATGAAAAATCTCTTCCTTATAAAGAGCTTTCATTTCTTTACCACTTTCCATGTAGAATGAGATTTATATTCCTTATTTATACCCAAGTAAAGTGCTTCCACTTTCTTACATCCTTCCATGTGGGATGGAGTTTCCTTTCCCATTTTTTTTTAATATGGAAAAACTTAACTTAGGAAATATTTAAAATTTCCTTATTTAATATTTTCTCATGACTTGTCTTGATATTATTTTTGATCCCTCAACTTTCCTTAGTTGTCAAAATTTGGATCGAAATTTTGGGAATGTTACAATCAAATGTAAATAACTAGTGTTTTACTCGGCGCATTTGCCGGATAGATTGGTAAAACTCGAGTGTTGGTAAAACTCAAGCATTGTAGGTCCCGGTTTTGAGGTGGTAAGTCGATATGAATTCAGTCAGTTTTGAGGTGGACCAATGGGGTGGCATCGGTCAGTAAAGCTCGGGCGCTGGTAAAACCCGAGTGTTGTCGATCCCGGGCGCTGAGGCTACGAGTTTACACAAATTTGGTCGGTCTCCGTCACTTGAGTTTCTATGCCCGAACTAAAAAAACAAAAACAAAATTAGGATTCGGTCTGTTTTCGTTGATGTGCATATAATAAAACAAAATGCGTTGATTGTACCAAATTTTGTCAGTTTCACTTAGCAACAAAACTATCTGGTCCACACCAAATTTAATGTTAAAAGACAAACTATTCTAACATACACAAAAACATAAATATAACACACTTAAAAAATGAAACCAACATTTGCAGCATCAGAGAATCAAACCTGAGTTTTAAACTGTTATAAACATTTTCCGTTACCACAAAACCATCCATCCAACACCAATGTATATGTTAAGTATAAAATTATTTATTACATATATAAAATCAGAAACACCACACTTTGTGACACTTAGTTCTCAGTCATACTAAATAAATAAATAGATAATAAGCAAAATCACGTGTCTTCATGTATGTCCAAATTCCATTGGTGAACAATAATGTACCTAGAATTTCTAATATACGCAAGCGATCACTAATAGACAGATATAACTATGGAGCATGATCGATAGAGGGAAGGCAGAGGGGTCGCCTGTAAATGGAGGAAATAGTTGTGGACTACGGAGGTGTTAATATCATTCATTTTTTTGGACTTTTAAAACCCTAACTAATAACACAGGTTACATTAGGGATGAGCGGATTTTGGCCTTACCTGAATTTAGACATGGAACCGGCACGATAAACTAATATAAATCCGATCGTCTTTAACGGTCCATATACTGGGTCCCGGAATTAACGTGGGTTTGATCTCGGGTTTCACATGTAGAGAATCGATTAGGACTAATCCTTACATAAACCTATTACAAGTTTTACATGTAATATTAAAAAAATTTCTCAATTGTGACATAGTGGTAGGAGACTTGGGTTCTCCAGTGGAAACTCAAGTTTGAATCTCATTTGTGTCATTTTTGGGTGAATATTGGCAATGAAAGATTTGAGCTAAGCATTGTGCAAAGGTTTCCAGTTCGTACCCTGAGCCCACCAGAGTTTTCGTCCCACCGTGTGTTCAGAGAGTTCTACCATTGTGGTGGTACAACGATTGTCAAGTGGCAGTCGGCAGTATCCGTGGGAACGCCCAAGCCAAACTCGGAAGCCAGTGTGTGTCTGGTAGTTTATACAATATAGTTGGGCCAGAGTAGGGCATTTGAGTTTTTCAAATTTAAAGAGTACGGTAGCTTAAATACAATAAATTTGTCATTCTAAAAAAACATGTAATATTAAATAACCTGTGTTTACCTACAAGCCCAACCCAATCAATTCCTAAAAACCTTAATTAACTTTACAAACTAGATCATCAATTACGCCTTAAATCAAAATTACGACGCTAAATCAAACAAAGTCTTCTATATTTAATCAACGGGAAAATTCCCTAAATAGCCCTTTTGAAGAGAGAGAAACACACAAATAGCCCGTGAGATTTCGTTTTCCAAAAATAGCCCTCGAAATCCAACTTACACGTGACATTGGGATTTTTCCCGTGAGTTTTCATGGACCAATCAAAAACTGCCATGTGTCAAGCATTCCCACCTACCACACAATTTTTCATCTCAAATCCGTCTTAAACGTTACTTTTCACATCAAATCTAACCTAATAAAAACCAACTTTAACGTGATATTTCAACCTGTTTTCGTCTCCAATGTGAGTTTTCAAAATTATGGAATTTTTAAGTTTTTTGAAATTCATCTCCAAAGATGAATTTCAATTGAATTTCATCTTTTTAAAATAAATCATATTCATCATCTTCTTCATCAAACTCCCATAATTTCCTCCGCCACTTAATGCTACCGGACACCACCACCACAACCACCCACCACCACCATATCGATACTCTCAAACCACACCCTCATCACCAACCAAACCCATGTCCCGGCAACCTGACACTACCGCACCCGACGTTGGCTCCTCATCTCACCACTGCACCCAAACATCAATGCCACATATATGCAATTCTTGGTCGGAAACAAGAACCACTATTTCATACTCGCGATGTCGCCGCCGCCATCTCCGGTGGTTACACAGTTATCCGCTATTTCTTTTAAAACTTAATTTATGAAAAAAAGATTAAATTCTCCTCAAAAACATCTTTGAACATCTTTGAAGATGGTTTTGTATAACAAATCCAACTTTGACTACTGATTTGTTCATAAAATCAACGTATTCTGAAAAGGGTTAGGTGGATGGGGTCCACATAAAGTATTTCTCCTCAAACTTTGTCTTGGCAGTTGAATTGTAATCAAAATTCGTCCCCGGAGTTGAAATTAATTTGAAATTCATCTTTGGAGATGAATTTAAAAAAAACTCAAAAATCAACTTTTATGAAAACTCACGTTGGCGACGGAAACAGGTTGAAACATCACGTTAAAGTTGGTTTTCATCAGGTTAGATTTGATGTGAAAACAAACGTGTAAGACGGATTTCAGATGAAAAGTCACGTGGTAGGTGGGAATGCTTGACACATGGCAGTTTATGATTGGTCCACGAAAACTCACGCGGAAAATCCCAATGTCACGTGAAAATTGGATTTCAATAGCTATTTTTTGAAAACGAAATCTCACTGGCTATTTGTGTGTGTTTCTCTCTCTTCAAAGAGCCATTTAGGGAATTTTCCCCTTTAATCAATCACTCAACCTAGTGCTCAATCAAATATTAATTTAACGTATATTGATCAATTAGACACCAAAATTGATAATCACATGAGACTAAACAAATAAACATATTGAATCATCTTTCAGTTAAACACGTATATCAAGTTGTCAAGAAATTAGTAATTGAAGATAGGAAAAAAATAAATAAATAAAACTTTATGCAAGCATACCTAATGATGAGATGTTTGAGGATGAATTAGTAATCGATTTGATGATCTCATAGTTTTGAAATTGCACAACACGATCGATAAGATGAGAGGTTGAATTGGAAGAATACTTTGGTTTTCAGTATGGCAGAGATCGGTCAACCGAATTGATGCAAAATCGAAGCCCGATATACCTCAAAAGGTCCGATTTCGAGGCCAATATTTTATAATTTTCGGGTACTGATTTGTGTCATTCTTCTTGTCAATCGGGTTGGGTATTAAGTTTCGCACACCCCTAGGTTACACAACGATGGCTTACTTAAGAAAAAAAACAACTACATATTGAAGGTTTAAGGAACAAGGATATTACCGCTACAACACTTTAAATTATTTGTTGCGGGTTCACTTCTAAAAATTTTAAGGACTCATTCAATATTATTATAATTCTATTCTACGTAAAATTTTTATATTAATGGGTTCTCACGAACCCAGTGTGCTCTATGCGGGTCCACTCCTAAGTTGCAATATTGACATGGTTTATACAATTTGGTCCACTTGATTTCAGCTTTCAGGGCCAACTACATCACCATTTTTGGATTGAGTCTCGCAATATGGGTGGTTTTGGCTATGGTAGCGTGTCATATCGTGTATAATATTTACCGGTCATTTTAAACTACATATATCAATATTGGGTTTAGGATTAGGTTAAAACTAGTTATGTCGTTATACCAAACTGCACACTTTTGAAAAAAAATAAAAATAAAAAAAAAATAACTAAGCAGTCTAGCATACTCAAAACCCAAACAATTATTAAAAGAACAAAGCGTACAATGGTCTTAAATATTGAGTAGATGATCGATTAAGTTTCCAACAGACGCAAAAGAAGATCCACCCTCAATAACTGCAGCCCTACACTTCTCTTTCATGTCCTTCACCTTCTTTCTCATCTCACAATCACTCATCAGCTTCCTAATACCCTTTTCAATATCTTCTGTCGTCGCGGTACGTGTGCTTGTGTCTTGCATTTTAATCTCCGTCGCCAATCCCAGTTCCACTCGAAGCAGAAAAGCATTTATCAGTTCTTTTGAGAATAGTGGCCATGTTGCCATCGGTACCCCACCCCATATACTCTCCAAGGTCGAGTTCCATCTGCAGTGTGACACAAACCCACCAACCGATGGGTGGGACAACACCGCCATCTGTGGGGCCCACCCTATGACCTTCCCCACACTCGATGTGCGTTCTAGGAAGCCCTCTGGAAGGACCCCTTCCAAGTTGTCATATGGTATCGGATACTCCATCGTTCCTTTTGGCGGTGGACGACGGAGTACCCACAAAAACCTGTGTCCACTCCGTTCAATGCCCACCGCCACCTCCTTCACTTGCTTCTCGTTAAAGGTACCCACGGTTCCAAAGCACAAGAACACAACCGAGCTCTCCGGTTGCTCGTTTAGCCACCTCATAATGATCTCCTCCTCGTCACTTAATTTCTTCTTCTCTAGCTCCAGTACCGGGCCTACCTGAAACACCGGTGGGCAGCTATTCATCAAATGAAGGGACTCTAATCCATAGCTTTCCAGATCATGAAATGTATTTAGTATTATACCATCCGACTCACGGTGTCTTTTCACGAGGTCGAGATACACTGACCCACCTTCCCTATCAAACACTACAATGGGTAACACCTTAACCGGCACAGGGTTGGCTAGGCCCGAAACTGTCAACGGTTCACCCGAGTTTTCCAACTGCATTACAGCATCATAACCCTCGTTGTCTCGTTTGTCCTGAAGGTAAAACATGAGCCCAAGAACGGCTGCGGATGTTGCGAAACAAGTGTAGGTTGGAGCTCCAAACTCCTTGGCCACATCAATTATGTCAATGCACATCATGTCAACAACGAAGCCAGCAAGTCGAACGGAGTCTGACTCCGCGATGATGCCCTGGACAATGTCTCTAATACGAGGCTTGTGGTGTTTGAGGATGTCCAATACGAAGGTTTTGGGTGAGAGGTGAAGGGGTAGGTCCCAGCAGAGCCCAGTTGGACCCGCAAGACTCACCTTAAACAGGGACGTCTGCGCAGAGACCAACTGGATCCGCAGGACCAACCATGCTCAGAGACGTGACGTCCTTACGCGCAGTATGCAAGCTGGTCCCGCAGGAAATGCCTCCCATGGTGAAGGACTCCGCCTGTTCCCGCAGCCTCGGATACAAGCCATGAGGGAAGGCCACCCGCGCAGCATGGCTACATGCACTAGGTACTTAGCTCTCGATCATTCAGTGTCACCTGAAGGAATGAGCAAAGCCGGGAGCAATCCCGCGCAGAGGCGGGAGGGGGAATACTCCCGCCCAAATAAGCCAGTCTGTATACTGAAGGACCTTTTACTGTACCTGACGAGGTATGGGCGAAAGATCTGATCAGGGATACGACAGCTCACTGATACAGTATGGCGAGCAGCATGCTCCTGTACTGTATCACTATTAAGCCGCTGCCTACTCACCAACTACTGTCATACCACGTGCGTAGCCGGCAGTTGGTGGAAAGGGAATAGTATACAGCAGGCCTGGTCACTATCAGCCGCTGCCTACCCACCAACTACCAGCAGGGCACGTGCGTAGGCTACTGTTGATGAACAGGAACACTGTTGCAGCCGGCCATACCTCCTTGGAAACCTACCTTCGGCTATAAATACCCCAAATGGTATGATCATCGAAACACAACATATCTTACTACATTATCATCATATTATACCTGATACCTGCTCTAGCAATCTCTTAATATACTTTTATATTTAAAGAGCAATCTAGTCTGATTCTCACGCCGGAGGGTGGTCACAAGGAGGAACCCCCCCCCCCTTCTCAGTGACGAGCTCACGGTGTCTGTTTTGCAGGTTATCAGAAGAACCATCTTCCAAGGGTCTAACCCCTCGTGGGAAACAGCTATCCAACCCCCAGGTTACCAGTAATCTGTCCGGGGTCCGGTTAGTGTTTCTTCATTGGCGCCATCCGTGCATAAAGCTAGAACTTTATTTTTCTCCAGTTTTTTCAAACTTCTACAAAGATGGTTAGAGAAGTTCCGGTAACCACAATCCCAGCTACTGGGGGGAATACCGGCAACACAGTTTTTACGAACACTACCCCGGCTACCAAAGCCGGGGCAAGTGAAGTAAATTTTACGAACACTACCCCACTTACCAAAGCTGGGGCAAGTGCAATAAATGATCGCCTACTGGGATCCACTGATACCCAGGTTGAGAAACGAAGACTCCCCCGCCAAACTCTCGATGAAGTTAAGGCATGGGCGGAGGCACGACAAAAGGAATTCCAGGCTGAGTTGGACGAACGCTTGTGTTCCGTGCAACAGGCCGACGAATTCGAATACTGGGAGGATGACTCGGAGGAATCCGACTCCGACGCGAACCCTCGCCATAGGGCAAAAGGGAAGCATAAGGAAACGGAATCCCAACCGAAAAGGCATTTTGGACAAGCCTTCAAACCAAAAAGCACAGGTGAAAGTCCACGAGACTTCTCTAAAACGTTCAGACCAAACGTTGCAAATGCAGGAACGTCCAAATTTGCAAGGGACATTGCTGAAGCAATCGCCCCAAAGAGTGCCAAACAAATGCCCAACATAGGCACATATGACGGTATATCCGATCCAGACGATCATTTGAACAGGTTCATAGCGGGGGCAACCGTCAGCAATTGGACGGAACCCACGTGGTGTTACATGTTCCAAATGACGCTGGTTGGGGCTGCTAGAGCATGGTTCGATCGTCTACCGGTCAACCACATCTACGACTGGGCAGACTTCCAACAGAAGTTTAGCCAACACTTCAGCCAGCAACGGAAGTATACCGAGGAGCAATGGACAATCCTCAAATGCATACGAGAGGAAGACGAATCTCTGCCAAACTTCATCACTCGCTTCAACTCAAAGAAGCTAAGTTTGGGAAATATCAGCGAAGATCTTGTTCGCGCTGCCTTCATCCAGGGCGCACATGACCCAGAGCTCATCCGCACCCTAACGGGTAAAGATGGCATGCCATCCACATGGGATGGCATCATGACAGCAGCAAAACGCTATGCGGAAACAGAGAAGCAACTGGGTAGAGATCTCCCACAGAGCACAAACCTCTACACCCAGAGGACGAGAGAAGACAACGTCCTCACCGCCCGACTAAATAAAAAACGAAAGCTAGGCATTTGGCAGTCAAGGTAAACTTTGACACCTCATCCAGCTTGCAACATCGGTTGGGCGGAAGGGATAATGTACAGTCGCACCGGAACTCCAGATGGACGCCACTCACCAAAAGCGTCACTGAGATATTCGCCACTGAAGAGCTCCCATGGCCAAAACCTCCAATAATCCGACATCGTCACGATGCAGATCGGAGCAAATACTGTGACTTTCACAAGACAAAGGGCCACAACACTGAAGAATGCATAGATGTAAAAGATATGGTCGAAGCATTTGTCAGAGATGGGACGCTCGCGCACCTCATGGCGTAATAAAGGCTGAGCAGGCGGGTGCGTATAGAACCCCAGCTGGGAAAAACACGAATCAATTCCAGCTTCAAAATCGAGACTACATGCTGCGTAAAGAACGAGATCCCGAACCAGGTGCGTATCGGCTCGATGGCACTCCCATCCCAACAAGGAAGGGAGCTCATTTACACAGTTTGCATGTAAATCAATTCCAATTTGTAAAGAAAAGGCCAAGAGCCACTTCTAATGGAAATGATTCTCTTTAAGAATATCGAAGCTGATGATTTTACATTTATACTTTTCTGGACACTAATATGCCGGTTTTCACCGCATAATTACGTGAAGTCATTGCATGGGAAGGCGGTCCTACCCGCACGAACCCAATAACGTGACAAACCTTCACGCAGGTCAGTTGAAGGGGAAAAAGTTCAGCACCCAAAAATGAAAGTGCCGGTCTATCCGCATGAATCATTAAGGAAACTGAATAATAACCTATCAACAACCGCGCGTCGAACGGTTAAAACTATCCAACACTGGTGACGGCATTCACATTACGTGAAGTCGTTGCGTGGGAAGGTGGTCTTACCCGCACGAACCCAATAACGTGGCAAACCTTCACGCAGGTCAGTTGAAGGAGAAGAGTTCAATTATCCCATTAAATGAAAGTGCCGGTCTATCCGCATGAATCATCAAAGGAAAATGAACACTAACCTATCGACAACCGCGCGTCGAACGGTTCAAAACAAAATTCTTAAAAAGGAAAAGGAAAACCTACACGCAGGTTAGATAAGGGTATAGTTTTGCCATCCTACTAAGTGCAAGTGACGGTTCTACCCGCACAATCACGAAAGAGGAAGCAAAACTTCACACCTATTATCAACCACGTTCAAAGGTTAACTTATCCTCAAAAGGTAAGAAAAACCTACACGCAGGTCAGATAAGGGTAAAGTTTTGCCATCCTACTAAGTGCAAGTGACGGTTCTACCCGCACAATCACGAAAGAGGAAGCAAAACTTCACACCTATTACCAACCACGTTCAAAGGTTAACTTATCAAAAGGTAAGAAAAACCTACACGCAGGTCAGATAAAAGTTAAAAGTTTAGCCATCTTACCAAGTGCAAGTGACGGTTCTACCCGCACAATCACGAAGGAGGAAGCGAAACTTTAACCCACTATCAACCACGTTCAAAGGTTCTTATTCTAAACACTTGGAAAATTGCTAATTTAAACTAAGTATGCAAGTCATAAGTTTATAAAGCAAGGAACCCAAAGAAGGAAATAACAATCTTATACGCAAAAAGATTAATATTTCAAGAATATATTACAAGAATGGCCGGGTAACTACCCGCCTAAAAGAAAAAAAAAAAAAAAAAAAAACTATACGAGTCTTAGCAATGGGAAGGGATCTTCAGGATCAAGCTTCAGGGCCGCTTCCACTTGGACCCGCTCCGTAAGAACGGGGTGGTTCGAGGAACGCTTTGAGGACAGCTAACCCATCATCAGCAGCAGCTACTTCGTCCACCTTCTCCACCACTGGATGCGGGAAGGCGGCGTATTGGTTCAATGCTTGGTCATAAATGGCTTCGGTATCCACATTGAACAAAGGGAAGTTGGAAGGCGGGACGCCTTTCTCAACAAACCCTAGACCAAGCAAGAAGCCGGCCTTTTCCCCATCCTCATGAGAAGCGTTGAGGGCTGCGGTCATAGCATCATCATAAGAAGTCTCTGAAAAGACCCGACGCACAACCTACAAAGAAAACACAAGTATTAGAACCTTTTCTTACAAAAGGAAAGCGGGAAGATAAATCTAAACATACCTGAGGCAACGCTTCTCGAAGAAGCCATTGGAGGGCAGCTTGAGCTTCGTTGTGGGCGCGTTCGGCTTCGCTCTTGTTAAGGTTGGCAAGTAAAACTTCCTTTGCGGCAGCCTCTTCGACGCCCTTAAGCTTCCGCTGCGTCTGGTCAAGCACCCCCCTCTGGTCCAGGATTTCCTGGAGTTTCTTGGCATCTTCCATTGCCAAGGCATCATGAGCGCGTTGGAGAGCCTCTAATTTGGCCTTGAGCTCCTCATTCTCCACACGCAAAGGCTCAGCAACGGCTTCAGCCTTGGCAGCCCTCTCGGTTGCGTTTCGCGCAGTCTCCCTGGCCAGCCGAAGCTGTTCATTCACAGCTTGGGCAGCCTTGGAGCGGGCCTCGAGTCGCGCTTGAACTTCAACCTCGAGGGCCTTGAAGGCCTTCTCCTTGTCGGCGGCAGCTGCCGCCAGCTGTTGGTTCTCCTCCCGAAGAGCACGCGCCTCAGATATGTCCTTGGCGTGAGCTGCTTTCAACTTGTCGTTTTCACGACAAAGCAGCTCGACGCGCGGCTGCATCCGGGCCTGGAGAACCCGAAGCTCATTAGTTAGCCTACCCTCCTGGTAGCTAACCATGGCTTCCCCCAACGCACCCGGAGGAGCAGCGTGGCGAGCCCAGTCCACGCACTCCACAGGTGTGCGAAGGGTTGTTCCTCGGCGTATGTTCCATCGAGGAACATACACTTCATTGGAATCCGACACTGCAAAAGAAACAAAAGCAGTAAGGAAAAGATGATACAAAACATAAGGGAAAAAGAAAGGAACCCTACGCACCTGTAGGGTCAATGACAGGCCGATAGCCGCCAAACCCATCACCTGAACCTAAAGGAAATCCATCCAACAGGTCAGGCAGACGGGAAGGTGGCAAAGATCGGCGTGAAGCCCTGCGCGTACCTGATGGACCGGCCATCGGAGCCGGTGGCGCGGGCATGGTGGCAGCCGCAGTGGTCGCCGTTGTGGTCGCCGCCGTGGTCGCCGCCTTGTAAGCAGCAGCAGTAACCGCCGGCTCTGTGAAGGATGCTGTAAAAATCGCACTCACAGCCGGCGGTGACGTCATCACTGCCGGAACAGTTGGCTCAAAGGAATGAGCAACTGGAACAGCGGATGCAGGCGCAGGCGCCTGGGTCGACGCCTCAGGAAGGCTGACCGAGCCTACCGTCATTGGCGGGGAGATACTCCCCTGCGGTTCACCCCGGAATGCGTCAACACCCACGCCTGCACAAAGAAGAAAGTGTTAGATAAATTTATAGTGATAAATCTGCAAAGACATTATGATTGTACTTACGGGTTTTCTTGACCCTGAACGTACGGACGGGCGGGGAGGAACCCGATGGAGCCGGCCTCTTGGTACCGGTCACCGTCGTCTTCGTTGGTTCTCCGGAGGTAACGGTCGTAGCCTCCGGAGCAGTGCTCTTCTCACCACCGGGCTTCCCCGCCACCTCTTCACTATCTGACTCCGACTCAGAGAGAACCACTGGATCAGCTGTGGAGGCCTTCTCCTTCCCCTTCCCGCCGGCAGCAGCCTTCTTCTTCCGCACAAGGGGAGGACCATCTGCGGATTCCTCAGAAGACAGGATGTAAGGATTTTCAGCAACGGGTACAGCATTGAGGGGTTCAGGATAGAATATCTCCTTACCTGGCCGCCGGTGGCTCAGGATCTCTTGGCCCGGCGGATAGACCTCCACAAACCTATCCGCCGTTTGCTCCAGGATGGGCAACTCATTGTCGTCCAGAGCACGAGTGCCCACCCGCACAGGACTGTCAGCTTCCCGCGGGAACAGGAGCGACTCCAAATTATTCCCCTCTGAAAGAAAAAGAAACAGTTAGAAAATTAACTAATATCAGCAAGAAAGACAAGACATACCATAAGGAATAGAGTTCAAACCGTATTCAAGAAGGATGGGAAACCGGGACGCATCCTTCCATACCCGGCTCATCCCCAGCAGCACCATCCCGGACTCCGCAAACCGGTAAACCGGAGATTGGACCCGGGATATCTTCGCGAACCATTCCGCCTCCTGGTAACTGGAAGCATGAAGGCTCGGAAGCGCTTGACCCTTCTTGAACTTCATAGCAATGGGGATGGCGCGGGCAGAGATGTAGAAGAACTCCCGCTTCCACGATCGGAGATTGCGCTCGGTCACGCAGATCTTCAAACCCTTAATACGGGTTGTCAGGGTGTACCACCCCTGGACGCACCTCCAAGTATAGAAGGTCATCAGGCGGTCCACGTAGGGCTCAATACCCAGAATCCGGCACACCCACTCGAAGTGCCGGACCTTGGCAATCGCCATCGGATGCACCTCGGTCAGGTGCACACCGTGCCTCTCCAGGACACGATACATAAACTTTGTCAATGGAAACCTAAGGTTCCCATAAACAAAGAATGCAGCATATACCCCGATCTTGCCACTGGGGGCATCGTACACAGTCTGGTGGGATTCAGGAAACTCAGGCTCGAGAGACTCGAGCATGAACTTCCTGATGATGTACTGGTACTGATCGACAGGTAGAGCACACTGGCACTCGCCAGCAGTACTCCTATCGTCGGCTACAGCTTCAGCATCATGAGAAGACATTTTTGCAGAAAGAAGAGTGATTTCGGGAAAATGCTTGCCTGAAAAAGGGGAGTATTTGCCGGAAATCACTAAGAAGAAGAAGAGAGGTGAAAGTGTGGATTACAAAGGGGCCTCTCCCCCTTTATATACTAATCGCAATTAATGCGGTGAATTTAATGCGGAGGAGAGAGAAATCGAAGGTGCAATGAAACTATGACACGTGGCAAAAAGCAGGCTGGCAACAGCTGTTGACAGGACGTGTGCCAGTAATTTCGCGGCCACGCGCCCGAAAAATCGTGCCCACGCGCCAGGAAAAGCGTCTGGAATAACCATGTTCTGTCACGTCACCATAACTTCCTGCACGTCCTGACACAGTCAGAAGAAACCGTCGCACGACGTTTCAGAGGTTTGGACTGTTCTTATCTTTCCACCAACTCTTCGAATTTCAAAATTCAAAATTTGAAAATATTAAAAAGTAAGCGGGAAAATACCCCTTACCCCTTGGCAAACAAGTAACCGTTAGACGGATGCGGGTACAGTGTAAAGGCAAAACCCTTCACATACCTAGCACCCGCAGGGAATTGAAGCCAAGTAAACCTTGGCAAACAAGTAACCGTAAGACGGATGCGGGTACAGTGTTAAGGCAAAACCCTTCACATACCTAGCACCCGCAGGGAATTGAAGCCAAGAAAACCTTGGCAAACAAGTAACCGTAAGACGGATGCGGGTACAGTGTTAGGGCAAAACCCTTCACATACCTAGCACCCGCAGGGAATTGAAGCCAAGAAAACCTTGGCGAACAAGTAACCGTTAGACGGATGCGGGTACAGTGTAAAGGCAAAACCCTTCACATACCTAGCACCCGCAGGGAATTGAAGCCAAGTAAACCTTGGCGAACAAGTAACCGTTAGACGGATGCGGGTACAGTGTAAAGGCAAAACCCTTCACATACCTAGCACCCGCAGGGAATTGACGCCAAGAATACCTTGGAAGTAAAGTAACCGTAAGACGAGCGCGGGTACAGTGTTAAGGCAAAACCCTTCACATACCTAGCGCTCTGCTGGGAATTGAAACCAGGAAGGATCTTCTGGGCAATGCTTGCGGAAACAGAAATAATATCCCCGCATAGCCGGAACGTTGAGAACTACGTTGTTTGAAGCTCCAGGATGGAATTGGTGGTTTTAACATAATTGATCACTATGTTCAAAACTACCAAAACCTCATGGAGAATCCACACAACTGGGACTCAATCCTCCTGACTTGCGAGGTTACAGACCTACCCGCATCATACCCAAAGACCAAGCAGGAAACTCGGGCATTTCTGCAAGTGACAAGGACTTCCCATGGAAAACCTTACAAAACCCTTTTCAAAACCCTTTGCTCAAGTCCAAAAGTTCACCTCACTTTATTAAACACGCATGAGAAGAACATTGGACTGGGGGGACTTGAAGAGGTAGGTCCCAGCAGAGCCCAGTTGGACCCGCAAGACTCACCTTAAACAGGGACGTCTGCGCAAAGACCAACTGGATCCGCAGGACCAACCATGCTCAGAGACGTGACGTCCTTACGCGCAGTATGCAAGCTGGTCCCGCAGGAAATGCCTCCCATGGTGAAGGACTCCGCCTGTTCCCGCAGCCTCGGATACAAGCCATGAGGGAAGGCCACCCGCGCAGCATGGCTACACGCACTAGGTACTTAGCTCTCGATCATTCAGTGTCACCTGAAGGAATGAGCAAAGCCGGGAGCAATCCCGCGCAGAGGCGGGAGGGGGAATACTCCCGCCCAAATAAGCCAGTCTGTATACTGAAGGACCTTTTACTGTACCTGACGAGGTATGGGCGAAAGATCTGATCAGGGATACGACAACTCACTGATACAGTATGGCGAGCAGCATGCTCCTGTACTGTATCACTATTAAGCCGCTGCCTACTCACCAACTACTGTCATACCACGTGCGTAGCCGGCAGTTGGTGGAAAGGGAATAGTATACAGCAGGCCTGGTCACTATCAGCCGCTGCCTACCCACCAACTACCAGCAGGGCACGTGCGTAGGCTACTGTTGATGAACAGGAACACTGTTGCAGCCGGCCATACCTCCTTGGAAACCTACCTTCGGCTATAAATACCCCAAATGGTATGATCATCGAAACACAACATATCTTACTACATTATCATCATATTATACCTGATACCTGCTCTAGCAATCTCTTAATATACTTTTATATTTAAAGAGCAATCTAGTCTGATTCTCACGCCGGAGGGTGGTCACAAGGAGGAACCCCCCCCTTCTCAGTGACGAGCTCACGGTGTCTGTTTTGCAGGTTATCAGAAGAACCATCTTCCAAGGGTCTAACCCCTCGTGGGAAACAGCTATCCAACCCCCAGGTTACCAGTAATCTGTCCGGGGTCCGGTTAGTGTTTCATCAAGAGGAGAGGCGTATTGGCCTCATCCCAGGGGATGTGAGCGAAGCGGAGACGGGGATTGGTAGGCGATATGTTGTCGTATTTTAATTCATAAGATGAGGGGAGTTGCATTATGATGATTGTGGCCGAAAGTCGTTGATCACGCTTGAGGAGAAGCTTTGCAAGGTCCATGGTTTTGGGCTGGTCAACAAGTTTGGTAGACGGGATGAAAACAAGCTCTGAGGTGGTCATCATATTGTGTGTTTTGAGTTTGGAGTGCACCAATTTGGTTTGTTACATGCATGTATTTGTATAGGATATGAGATAAGAGTCAGAATATATATTAGCTAACTAAAATCTAAACGGAGTCACATGCATGCACTTGTGGGTATTATAATTAGTTGACAGTCACATGCACTGGTGGGCATTAGTTGTTTGAGTTCTTTTAAATGAACTATTAGCTTCGAACTCATCGGGGCTTCATATAACAATTTAATACGTGTTCAAAGTTAAGTTTAAGCTGGGAAATAATTTAAATTTAGAAAGTAGTGTCTTTGATATCTACTCCTTCCGTTCCATTATAAGTTTCCGTATTTCCATTTTTATTTGTCTCAATATAAGTGTTCACTTTCAAAATTTATTAGCCAATTTGTAAGTTTACCCTTAAACACACACATATAATATTAATAAACAATATTGATGGACTCACTTTTCAAGGGCATTTTTGTCATTTGGTAAGAAAAAAAGTAATCATTCAATCCAACTTAAACATTGTGTTTTTCAAACTTGGACACTTATAATGGGACGGAGGGAGTAACAATTTAGAACACAGTCTCTTAACACGTTAAGTATCGGCGGATCAAGGTATATAGGGCACACGTCTCTAATTTGTTCGATTATCAGCCCCTACACAATAGCCTTTTAAATCATCAATATTGAACATTCATCTTCGATTTCGATTTTCAAAGTAAAAAAATCAAGTTAAGTTTTTGTATGATTGTATATATTTATCATTTATGATTTATATGTAACTGTAATATGTTTCACCTTGATTAGAATTTGTAAGAGTCTAAAAGGATGATTTCATTCAATTAGAATACACCACTATATACATAAGAATTACCATATTCTTAGGAGTAATTATCTCCTTTACATTAGTATACAAGCTAACTATAAATAACTAGTCAACAATACTGAAATTCAAATTGGTTGTTACCCCTTCAAGCGAAACAGGTAGCGGTCCGACACGTAGTTTGGTATGGAAGCGTTCAAAAAAGGTCTTGGTAAGCTCTTAGTGAATATATCGGCTACCAGGAGCGTGGTATGAACAAATTTTGTGTGTAAAAGACCAGAGGAGACCAACTCTATGATGAAGTGATAATCGATATCTATATGTTTTGCACGTTTGTGTGATACCGGATTTTGGCTTAGAAATAAAGCACTCTTGTTGTCACACAAAAGAGTTGGCCGATCAGGAGGTAGTGCATGCAGTTCTCGTAAGAGATTAGTTAACCAAATTATTTCAGCTGCGGTATTTTCCATGGCCCGGTATTCCGATTCACAACTTGAGCGAGAAACGGTCGGTTGTTTCTTGGTGCCCCAAGAGACTAAATTTCCCCCTAAATAAATCGAGTAACCATAGGTGGATTGTCGTGTCTCAATGCAACGTGCCCAATCGGCATCGGAATATCCAACTAATGATGCTTTCACCGGGCGATCAAACGTTAAACCATAGGAAATGGTGTCTTTGACACAGGGGAGAACTATTTTAATGAGTTGGAAGTGTCCGGTCGTGTTATAGTTAGGTACCAGAGAGCACCAACCAAGGAACAATATATTGTGGGACCGTAAAACAGTGTGCCCGAAGAGATGAAAACACCGGTTGTGGTAAGTGGTGTAGCAGCCGATTTAGCATCGAGAAGACCCGCTCTGGAGAGGATATCATGGGCATATTTAGCTTGACTAAGAAAGAGCCCGGACGAGTTGGAAATTACTTCAAAGCCAAGAAAATAATTTAAGGTAACCAAGTCCTTAATTTTAAATTCTTTGTTTAATCTGTCCATGAAGTCAGTTATGACAATTTGATTGTTACCAGTGAGTATGATGTCATCTACATAAACAAGAAGATAGATTAATATGGTTTCGGTTTTGTATATGAAGAGTGACGGATCGGCTCGACTACAGTGAAAACCAAGTGTAATGAGAAAGGTACTCAACCTTTGAAACCAAGCATGCGGTGCTTGTTTGAGACTGTACAGGGCACACTTGAGATGACACACGTGATTTGGAAATTTCGAATCAACAAAACCTGGTGGTTGTTCCATGTATACGGTTTCGGTTAGATGTCCATGAAAAAAAGCGTTATTGACATCAAGTTGTCGAAGTAGCCAATTGTAGATCATGGAAAGACTTAGGACACACGAATCGTGAACGCTTTTACAACCGGACTAAAGGTATGAGAAAAATCGAGACCGGGAATTTGTGTAAATCCTTGAGCGACTAAACGGGCTTTGTACCAGTCAAGCGAGCCATCGGCTTTGTATTTGTTTCGATATATCCATTTCGAGCCAACAACATTTGAATGAATAGGACGTTTAACAAGATCCCATGTGTTGTTGTTGTGTAGGGCTTGAAGTTCATTTTCATTGCCGAAACCCAGTTAGAGTTTTTAGAAGCAGTTTTTACACCTTTGGGAATATGAGAGGTGAAAAGAGCATGATGAAGATGGTTATTTGAAAAATCTGTTAAGTTAGAAAAATGTCTAGGTTTAAAAATCCCAGACTTCGATCTAGTATGCATGTGGTGAGTGGTGGCAGGAGGTTGAGTTTGTGAAGTGGTAGAGCTAGAGGTTGTGTTGGAGTTATTAATTGTTGATGTTTGTGGTGTTGGATCAGAAATGGTAGTTGAGGATTGTCATTGGGTGGTGTGTGGAAATGGGATGGGGAGTGTGGTGGATTGGGATCATTTGTTGAGCTAGTGTTAGGAATTGGGACTATGGGTGTTTGGTTTATGTTGGAACCCTAGATGATATTATAACATGGATTCAAGACGTGCTCTTAGAATGGCTAAAGAGATATAGGTGTTGTTCATTTGTTTATTAATGTTTTAATGAGAATGATAGAATGAGTGGTACAATATGTTATAATTAGTTGGTGATATATGCAAGAAAGTGTTGATAAATGGGGATAATAGTATAAGGCTCAAGTGATACTTCCCTCTCATGTTATTTTCCCTCCCTTTATATAGGGGATGAGATAAGTTTCTTTTATTCTATGGACATGTTCTATTTTGACTCTCCAGCCTTTCTCCACTAGTCTCTTCCTTTCCCCGTCGAAGCTTCAGCCTACTTCCTTTTATCCGTCATGTCATGTTGAGCCTCTTGAGACAAATGTGTCTTGGGTCCTTCCCCAGGTCAGGCGAACAGTAGCCCCAAGATTCTCTCCTATGCATGGGTGATCCTTATCTTTATTATTGGGCTTTGTTCCTTTGGCTGCCATCAACTTTCTTTACTTAATGGGTCGTGGGCCACCTCGGGGAGCCCGACTCCGAGGTAGGCTCTTCATTTCTCCGCAGTCCATTGTGCTCGTTATTTATGACGAGTATAATGGACTTACAACAAGTCCCTATTCTACCTGTGTCGTGACCTCTTGCGTGATTCACATTAAACTTCAATTGAATGTTGATTTTTCAACCTAGGAGCTTTCTTTTGGAACCATTTTTCTCTTTAACTTTGCCCCATCCATTCCAACAACATGGCCTGGCACATGTGTTGTTCTAACCATTTCTTTTGGATTGATGCTGCCAACTTGTTTAGATCGATTGGATAAGTCCTTAACCTCCCCCCCCCCCCCCCCTCCTAGAACCTTTGATTTCATTTAGTTACTTTGGGAGGTCTTTTAAATACTTTCTTTTGGGCTTCCTTACTTTAGCCACATTTAATTTGGGGCCAGTG
Source organism: Bidens hawaiensis (assembly GCF_021521415.1). Lineage (NCBI taxonomy): Eukaryota > Viridiplantae > Streptophyta > Magnoliopsida > Asterales > Asteraceae > Bidens > Bidens hawaiensis. The sequence continues at coordinate 76,127 of NW_027496592.1, read as the reverse complement.
TTTGCTACTGGGCCTATTTCTCTTGTCATTCGGAGAACTTATTTCAAAGTTAACCTCTTCAAGTCTCCCTAGTCCATTGCTGCACTTTTAATTCGGCTTCCACTGTGCTTTCTTTATCCTCCAAAAGTGTCTGTCTATGTTGTTTTCTCTATTGGCCCAAATTTCGTGTTATCTTAAACGGTTCAACACTTCTCTGTGTATCTTCTGAAGACATTTATCCATCTTTGAACTTTCTTCATAAGGTTAGTGGCAATATCCTTTACCGATCTCGCCATCACCTTAACGATTGCTAGAGCGAGAATGTTGTTGTTGGGATCATTTCCAGGGTAGCGTCATCGAGTATTTCTTGTCTATTATCCTTACTATTTAAGATAAACGTAACGGACTAAACCCTGATCGGGCTCATCCTTATATTTCTTGGACTTAAATAATCCAATCTCCCTTTTATCTCCTCAGACCATCACTGGGCCCACACCTAAATTATCGATAGTTTTGAAAATGCCTCTCATGCCTCCCTTGAGAGGTCATGATACCTTTCAGATCGCCTACCTTCTCTTGACTGCTTGCTACTTTTCTCACTTTCAAATTTGCATTTCCTATCTCCCTCTTATCTGGTTGGTTGGATGTTTGGTTAGAGTAATTAGTACTTCTCAAGTTTCTTGGTTTCTTATGGGCTTATCTGACTTGGACCCCTAATAGGACGGAGACACATTTTCGTAGCATCCCTTATGCTAATTATTTATGATTGGGATAAGAGACTTTAAGCCTAAGTTTCTTTAACGTAGACAAACAATTTCCGATGTGATAATATATGATGAAATAACCACCAACATTAATCATGATGATTGGAAGGGGCTTTTAGGAGGGGCTATTTTCCTCTTGAGAAATTATTATTGAGCCTCATGGATGGGGCTATTTTCCACGGGGGAAGTATAAGTATGGAGCCTCGTTGATGGGGCTATTTTCTACTGGGGAAAGTATAAGTACGGAGCCTCGTTGATGGGGCTATTTTCCTTGGGGGAAATTATAAGTATGGAGCCTCACTGATGGGGCTATTTTCCTCGGAGGAAATTATAGTTATAAAGCCTCATTGATGGGGCTATTTTTGTATATGGATCCAAGCCCCTCAGCCGGGCCTTCATTTCACACAAAGGAGAATTGATGTCATTTTCCCATTAGGGGAAATCATAATTATTGTGCCTCTTAAAGAGGGCTTTATCCCATCTGGGAGATATAATCAATGATCGACCAATTATAAATGCTAATCATAAATATTTTTAATACATGTTAGATATCTTACACATGAAGGACGATGGAAGGGCCCATTCCCTTCTTATAAAACATATTATGGATATGAAAGTTTCTTCCACTTGGGAAATTCTTGGAATGTAAAGTGTTGCTAAATGAGACTTTTTCATTCCATAGTGACTTTGTCACTCTTTAGAAAAGGACTCTTCTTTTTCTTTTTTAAAACGAAAACTCTTGAAACATGAGATGTTGCTATAGAAGGCTTTCCTTCCTCTTGGAAGGGACTTTTACAATACCTCCCTCATTGGAATGAGGTTATTCTTGTTGAAAGACTCTTTAAGATAGCTATTTCTTTATGAGACACAACATCATTCACAAAAGCTGATGAACGAGGTCCCTTTTGTCGTATTAAAGAAACTTCATTGACGAAAACGCACGACACAATGATGCAATGTCAAATTAGTCCCCCAGCTCCATGTTGGTGTAGGGTGGGGGTTCCTTATGAATGGAATTGACCTTTCACATGTGCCATCCCCTGGACTAGGATTTCTCTTCTTTATAGAAAACTCTTGTACCATGGGATGTTGTTGATGTAGCAAGGAGAGTTGACGGAAAGAAGTACCTTCAAACATTCTGTCCCTTGAAGGGGGATTCTTCTCCTTTAGATAAAATTACTGTAATGCAAAAAGTTGTTGTAGAAGGCTCTCATTCCTCACAGAAGAGGCTTCTCGAATACGTCATACAATGGAAGGGGATTTTCAAACATCTCCTCCCTAGGAAAGGGAATCTTCTTCTTTGGAAAAAAAATCTTGTAATATGGCAAGGGGCTTCAATATGAATTGTCTAGGATGAGTGTTTGTAATGAAGGGATTCTTTTGGAAGGAGTCTTATTATGATTGATTGTCTTGAAAGGAGGCTTCCTTCCTGTAAGGGGGCTCCGTTATGACTTGCTTGTCTTGGAAAGGGCTTTGTTATGAAGGTTTGTAAGGGAACTCATTTTGAAGGAAATATATTGTAAGGGGGGTTTGTTCTGGAGAGATTATGTAGTAAAGGGCTTCCTTACGAAGGAATCATTAAGTAGAGGGCCTTTCACATTCCCGGCCACTTGGGCGTGGTTTGTTCCCCTCTTTAGGGGGAAACCCGTAGTACCCTAGGAGAGATTCTCACTTCTTGAAAAACACTTTCGAATATGTAACCAGTTGTTCTTCAACGTCTCAAGACTTCCTGCATGACAAACTCAAGAATTGTCTCCCACATGGGACGTCTAAGTATACACTATAAGTTGTGTATCATGTAAAGCTTGTACTACTATATTTCAAAACTTTTTAAAATACAAATGATTGTTAATTTGGCCCTTGTTTTCGATTATGTTCTATCATAGGGTGGAATTAGTTTTATATACAATAGTTTTCCCTTAGCACATGCACCCTTTTTTTCTAAGACTAACTATACATGGGGTACTTTGTTGTCTCATAAAAGTAGAATTATCGGGTATGCATAGACAAAATCAAAAGCTTAAACATTTAGCAAAAGTCAAAATAACCAAAATGTTTGAGGTTCCCAATGTTTAAACCTTTTACATTGAGTGTATACATGTACCATCATCATTACCTTCCTTTGTGCTTTTCCATCAGAGATAAAAGGTAACGATGTTTGTACTTGCTTTTCATTTTGATTTATTTTAATTTTAAAGGCTGAACATCCATATGCATGATTAATTGAAAACATATTTTCTTTACATAATGGTGAAACCAAAGTGTTCTAGCAGGTGCAATATTAATTACCCTATGTATGTATCACTTTGATGAATTAACATAAAAATAGATCAAATGTATATTGTTTTAACTCACCATAATTAACAATCATACATAGCTTCATGTATGTAATATTTTATGTATAATAAATTTCCTAACAAAATCTCTCATTGATCAAAGAATAACAAACATATGCGAACTAAACTCTTCTAAAAAAATCTTTCAATTTTTTTTTTCTTTTTATGCAATTATTTGTTTTGCAAATTGAACTAGTGGCTTGTAGAGCTCGCGTAATCTGCCGTGAAAGATTTACTCTATCTTAAAAGATTTTTGTAAATGTTTGTACTATATGGATAACAAATTTCATAAGCAAACATACAAATGTATGATTTTAATAAGTGAATAAGTACAAGAGAAATATTATTGCTATAGTGTAAATTATTAACCTAGTATGTAGGTCAAAGAGGTTTTCCATGTAACAATGTATTCATATAAGTTATTCTGACATTTTTATGTATAATTGTCTATTAACCATAATATATTATTGTTAAAATATACCTTTTAGGATAAGAAGGACGTTACATGCATAGATTTTCTGGTACCCCTATACCATGTAGTCTTGCATTAAAAGCAACATGTATATTATTTAAGAGAGGACAACATATGGGTACACAATAAATACACGTGATCCATGAAAATTTTCTTTTTATTATAGAAAATAATGATTTTTGGATTCTGACTCTTTGTTTTCCCAAGAAAGAGTAAAAAAATATCTTTTGCTCTCTTTCTCAACTTCTTATTATTGTCACTATATTCTTTTATTTAAAAAAAATGCATATGAGATATAGGGTTTGACCCTACAACAAGTACCCCATGCATATTTTTTATTTCTTATCACCTAAATGTATTATAGCTTACATGTGTTCTTCAAAAGATTCAATAAATAGTTTACTTTATTTGCATCAGAACTCAAATGAATGTCAACTTGTTTGATGCCCTGCTTCGTTCAAGAAACCCTTTATTATATAAGCACATATTCTACATATATCGGTGCTCTTATGTAAGGAGATGAAAAGCTTGGAACCAAAGACACATTATGATTCTTTTTTTTAATTCACGGATCTGTAGAATATAAACGCTTTTAACAAATTAAGGAAGTTAGGAATTTGGAACCTGAACGTGTGTAGATCTGGATAACGCGTGTATTAAACGAGAAGGAGAGATCTGACCGTTTGCATGGAGGGACCAAAACATGTTTGTACTCTTTGTTAGAAGGGAGGGGATTCTTCTTCATTTACATTCTCGATCAACACCACTCCACCGATGTCTTTCATGCCTTTAAAGTACGGATGTGCGCTTGTGGGCACTATGGACTTAATGAAAGTACGGAGGGAACGCGACGGCATGTCGCCAGAGCGATCGAAATTAGTAAAGGAATACGGGTATGTGTATTGTTGGTTGAAAGCAGTCATCACGGAATATTCAGAAGAATCGGAAAAAGGTTCTGGCGACAGAAAGAATGCCAAAGGACCTGAACTGGGTTGGTGCTTGTTTACTGGAACATTGGACAAACAACACCGAGAACCTTTTGCCGGTGAGACAACGGCGGCAGCGATGTATTTGATGGTGGTCGTCGGCCATTTTTTAGAGGCTGTGGGTGAAAACCTTTTGCCGAAGCTTAAGGTCCCACGGATGGCGCCAATGTTGGAACCCTAGATGATATTATAACATGGATTCAAGATGTGCTCTTAGAATTGACAAAGAGATATAGGTGTTGTTTATTTGTTTATTAAGGTTCTAATGAGAATGATACAATGAGTGGTACAACATGTTATAATATATATGCAAGAGAGTGTTGATAAACGGGGATAATAGTATAAGCTTAAGTGATACATGTTAATCTGCCCTCTCATGTTATTTTCCCTCCCTTTATAAAGGGGATGAGATAAGTTTCTTTTATTCTATGGACATATTCTTTTTTGACTCTTCAGCCTTTCTCCACTAATCTATTCCTTTCCCCGCCGAAGCTTCAGCCTGCTTCCTTTTATTCGCCATGTCATGTTGAGCCTCTTGAGACAAATGTGTCTTGGGTCCTTCCCCAGGAACAGTAGCCCTAAGATTCTCTCTTATGCTTGGGTGATCCTTATCTTTATTATTGGGCTTTGTTCCTTTGGTTGCCATCAACTTTCTTTACTTAATGGGCCGTGGGCCGCCTCGGGGAGCCCGACTCCGAGATAGGCTCTTCAGTTTACAGTAGGTTGTGGGATGGAGGATTGGTTTATATTATGGGTTGGGCATAAGGTGCAAGTAGTGGGTTTATTGCATGGGTTGGTTTTTGGTGAAGAAGGTTCGATTGATGATGGAGGATCAGGAGATGGTATTAAATCCTCAAAGTTTGAAAGAAGTAATTTTATTTCATCAAGTTGTGACACGGTACCCGAGAAGGGAAAATTATCTTCATCAAACTTTGCATGACGTGTCATGTATATTCGCGAGGTGGATGGATCGAGACATCGATAACCCTTATATATGGGGCTATAACCGATAAAACTACATGGTGCACTTTTGGGAAGAAGTTTATGTTTGGTGTAGTCTCGTAAGTAGGGAAAAACACGACATTCGAATACTCGAAAAGTGGAATAAGAGGGAGGGTGATGAAAAAGTAATTCGAAAGGTGATTTGTTGTTAAGAAGAGGTGTAGGAAGATGGTTTATGATAAAAGTGGCCGAAGTGAAGGCATCAAGCCATAATTTAGCTGGTGCATGAGCATTAAACATCATGGCTAAACTCGTTTCGGTTATGTGACGGTGTTTTCGTCGTCTCGCCCGTTTTGTTGAGGTGTGTAGGACATGATAAGCAATGAATAATGCCACTTTGTTGAAAAAGAATTTGAACTCGGTTATTGGTAAATTCGGTACCACCGTCACTTTGAAAGATTTTAACATTACATGTGAATTGATTGTGAACTAAGGTTAAAAAATTGAGAAGTATATTATAAAAGTCCGACTTGAGTTTTAATGGGTAAAACCAAGTAAAACGGGAAAAATCATCCACAAATATGACATAATATAAGTATCCATCCGTAGATGGAATTGGTGCGGGACCCCAAAGATCACAATGATTTAAATCCAACACATGTGTGGATCGTTTATTATTTTCAACAAATGGCAAATGATGTGCCTTTGAAAGTTCACACGAAGAACATAAGCCCGGTGTGGGTAATAAAGATGTAGTAAAAATATGTCCAAGTTTATTCAAATTGAAAATAACATCAAACGAGACATGACCTAAATGGTTGTGCCACTTATCAAAATAAGCACGAATGTGAGGGGCAGCAAGCGCAACAACGAGAGACTTGTGGCCTTGAGAGAGGACATAAAATCCATTTTCACAAGTGCCTCTAGCGAGGATCGCCGCCGTTTGTCGGTCCTGAATGTGAAAAAAGTGATTAGAAAACAACACATCAACCAGAGAATCATTTGTTAATCGACTAATAGAAAGTAAATTTTTGGTAAGGTTAGGGACCACAATGTAACACTCGGCAAAAATTATCGTTAATGTAATCATGATTAACAATATAATATCATGTTATGAATAAAATCTTCCATTATTAAGATTCAATATCTTGCAAAGTCAACAAAAATTCCAAATTTTGACACGTAACGAGCATAACGTGAAATAACCTCGGGTACCGGACCAGAAAATAAATAAATCATTAATATGATTAAATGGCCCCCAAAATTTAAAATACATGTTAAATTGTTGGAGACAATGTATATACATAATTTAGGAAGGCTCGAATCGCAAAACTGAGAAATAAGTAAGCAAAAGCCATTACAGGACCCGGAAAGGATCTGACACAAACTATTTTCAAAAAAATAGTTTTTTATAGTCCATACTATCTGGAATTTGATTTCGTTCAAAGTCTGTCAAAAATTATTAAAAACGGGATCCGATTGATTACCTAAACCTCGCAATACGTTAAACCAATTAAGCAAGATTAGTTATATTATAACCAACCCTTCACCTTCACCCCCACTTGGCCGCCCCCCCCCCCCCCCCCCATGCCACATCACCCCCCCCACCTCTCTTATCCCCAATAGCCTTCCACCAATTCACCTCTCCAATGATTTCCATCTTCTAGAAGATTTGTGTTATAACCAAGAGAGAGTATCCACCTTGCACCCTATTGTCCAACTCACTCTACTCCTCTCCTTCCCTTTCTATATCACGGCACACACACACACATTCCTTACACACACGAAAATTCAAATCTCAAAACACAAACACATACTTACAATCAAGCTTTGATCAAGAACAATGAAGATTAACAACTAGGAAGAAGATTAGGAAGAAGGATCATCACACTCACACCCATCACATTCTCATTTTTTATCCTTAGATCTTCAAGAACACAAGTAAGTTATGTTTGAGTTGATTTCTAGGGTTAAATATGTTTTATTAGGTGTTTTGGTTGAGATTGAGCTTGAAGATTTGAAATTATGGGTGTTGATATGTGTGTATGAGAGCCGTGTATACGTATGTATGTGTAAGAGGAAGGATTGAACCCACTTACACATGCATACATTTATCTTGAAGATCATACTTTGATTGTTAGAATTGATAAGAAGCATTGTTGGAATACTTGATATTTAGGAGTAATCATGGATGAATTTGTTGTTACAGTTTGATGTTAGGATGAATTTTGATTAGTTATTGATCATTAGGATTGATGATATGAACATGAATCATTGAATTGTTAGTATTAAAGTTGAGTATAGCAAGAACTTGTTCACAGTTTGCAATTTGGGGATTTTTGAATTTTTTTGGAGTAGTTGATGATTTTGGTCGATTAATGAAACTTGTAAGTGATATGGATTAATGTTATTGAATATTGAATAGGGTATATGCTAGTAAATTCATAAAACTACTAGATCATACTTGAAGATTGTTGAAATTGTTAGATTGCCAATTAAGGAAACTTTGTTGAATGAAAAGTTGAATCCTTGATTTTGATGTGAATACTTAGCATATATGTGTTTGATATATAATGAATTGCATACTCGAACTAAGATAAGATGAATTGTTAAAGAATAGATTAGTTTAGTGTAACATTTTGTTTTTCGTTCGGTTAATATAATAATAATGTTTGATGTTATGAGATGGGCTTGTGTTGGGTTAAGTAATATGGGTAATGGATTTGGGTTATTAAAGGAAAGACCATGGGCTTAAGCCCATGACCCATAATATATAAACCATAATCACCCATTAATCCATTCATTTTCACATATTCCATACACCATCCAAAGCACACACTTAAGCTCTCTCCCATATTTTTCTCTTTCTCTAACCGAAACCAAGAAGAAGAACCGATCCCGACCCTAGGTAATGATAGTATGATATTGTACGAATCCAAACCCGCTAGATCTAGTAGCGAAACTACGAGCCGACACCCTCAACCGTTAAAGTCACGAGATCCGGATGGAATCGGGTATAAGCCGGTCAAAAGATGAGCTTAGGGGTCACCCTATCTCAGATCTGGATCAAACGGGATGAAAAACGGTGAAAACTATGAGAAAATACGTTTTTCCGGCGATGACGGCGCCGAAAAGGCGGCGCCAGAAAAGGTGTACGAGGTAAGGGAATGTCAGAGAATGTTTATGACATTCTCTGACCTAACCCTAGTTCGTTAGCGGAGACTTAACGAATTAAGAGGCGATTCGTTATTCCATTCGTTACGATGAGATAACGAAATAGAAATAGTTCGTTATGAAATTCGTTGAGTAATTCGTTAAGGAGAAATAATGAATTAGCGGTAATTGGTCATGCCCATTCGTTAAGGGAAATAACGAATTAGCAGTAGTTCGTTATGATCGTTCGTTAAGACCAATTCGTTATATAAGCCAATTCGTTAAGAAATAACGAAGGAGCCTCCTTCGTTAACGAACTGGATAACGAAGTAGACTTTGAAATAATGACATAAAGGTCCATGGACTTAATAAAATGGATTAATTACAAAGAATCCCTTGAGCTTTTGAGTTAGAAAATAAAATAATAAATAAAAATTTCTAGTGAAAAATGTGTTACGACATTTAACGGAAATAAAATTTTTCCAAGCTGACCTGGCAGCTCGACCCTAGCCAGGGTCTCTGCCCCTTGGACCCTACTAGGGGTTGCCGCCCCTAGACCTCGCTGCCCGTTTGTTGAGGGTTATAATTAAACTAAAAACACGATATGGGTAGCGATAGATAATTGATACGTGTAATTGTTATACAGTTAGTCGCATACATCTAAAGAAAGGAATAGCTATAAACGGTGAACATAACCACATTCAGGTGAGTTTCTAGCCCCACTTCCGTGTTTGTTTTCGGGGCTATGTGCATACTCGATGTGAACTATAATGTATGCTATAATGTTTGATGTGACATATTTATATATTTTGTGAATGGATGACTATCAGTGCATGAACGATCTTCGGATATTGCACGCATCGATAGGGAAAGTAATGTTGTCGGTGCGTGAACGATCTTCGGATATTGCACGCATCGCCAAAGAGAATGATTGCCAGGTAATAAGCAGTGTGTATGAATGTTATGTTGTAACTTGTTTATTATGTAACAGATGTAATGATAGGAAGTGTGTTGTAGGCAAGTCGAGTTAGAGTGTGGTAGAAGTGGTAACAAGTTGTTAAAGGTGTAAGTGGCATGACGATAATACGTGGTAAGATAAGCCTATACGTGTCTTCGTTATAAAGTGGCACAACAATGGTACGTGGGAGGGCAAGCCTCTATGTTCCTTCGTTAAATAAGTGGCAATACGTATGTATGTGGGAGGGCAAGCCTCAATATGCTTCTGTAATTAAGTGGCTAAGATGTAGGGGCAATAAAGAGGTTAGCAGGTTAGGTGAACGACTATGTGTTTCCGGACACATATGTATATATATAAATGCATGTAATGGTTGTATGGTAAGTTGCCTGATTAACTATAACTCACTCAGCGTAGCTGACTTTTAGTATGCACGCAGGTGAATATGTATAAGGAGCTAGCATGATGACGGCACATGGCAAGGATTAAACGACTGGCATTTGAAGACGAAATAAATGATGTTTTAATGATGATGTATTATGATACGTTTTAAAGACAAGTTTGTATGTTTTGTAACAAATGGTTGAAGTTAACATTTCCGCGATAATTAACTCTAAGATTTAGAACTGAGTTCATGAGTAAATCCGACATGAAATGTAAGGCACCGGGATCGGGGGGTTATTGACGATCTATAAAAAGAAACCTGAACCTGACGCAACCCGAAAACTTTGTCACTAAATAGTAACAAATTTAAGCACTGAAATATACCGAACCCGTAAAGGAAAACATGGCTCTGCCAATTACGTCTATTAAGAGATTAAGTTAACTGAAAAATAAAGTCTATGTCCAGAAAACAAGTTATGAGGACATATTTTAGCTATCATAGATATTAGATGCGCAACCTATGTTTAAAAGAAAAAAAACTACTTAATATTGCTTAAAGGTTAATTTGAACTACATAATGCAGGTTAATAGGTAAATTATGATATCATAACAAAGAAATATGATAACTAGAAAACACATAATAATATTACGTGATCATTAGAAATATGGAAACACACAAAGTTATTCTTTACGAGTTTTCATATATTGAAAATTGATTAATGGCATCTTCAATCGAAACATTGGCAAGAAGCTCTCTTTTGATGTAACAAATGCAATAATTATTCATGTAATAATCAAATATCTGATCACGCATGCAAATTCGTCTTCACACGCCTTGTCTTTGCAACAAATAGAATTAACGTCAACTTCAACATATGATAGGCCAACATATATCCAACATGTTTCTTTTGTTTCCGCCATCTTTTATTTAAGATTAGATATACCATTCACGTTGGCAAACATTTCATTTCCTCTAGTCCTCACATAATAATATAGTTTCCGAGCTCATTCATAAGCTCTTATCTTTCTCATCACCAAAATCATACGAATATAGCTCGGCCAACCTTAATATCTTTTGAAAACCAAATGCACTAATTGTATCATCCAGGCTCAGACTAGCAATACACATAAGCAATTCGGTGGTTACCGCATTAAAATGGTTGCAAAGTTCTTGTATATGCATACTTAACACATGTTGAGATTTTCAACCTCATAATAATGACAGTTGGTGATGTTCATTCTTTTATTATCTTTATTTGGGTAACGTGTTATTCTTTATTGTCAACAATTTCAAAAGTGAATCAAATTCTTCAAGAAAAACGTTTGCAGTTGTTGCTTCATTGCATTAATCAACTCAACCGCATTCACTATATCTTGATCCTTTCTTTGAAAATCTCGAGACAATATATTAGTAATCCCCGAGATGTTTTTCATCAGATGTAAATAATATGCAAAATTGTATGCCATGTATCTCCAAGTTCCATTTGTTTATCTTTGGTGAACATTATTATAACAAGAATATCGAACATATTTAAGCACAAGTTACAAGTTATGATGGCGTGATGTGTGAATATCATTATCTTTTTTCAGACTTTAAACACCAACTAATATCACAAGTTACACAACTATGTTTATTTTTAAAAAATACCTAAAATTAGGCTTCGAAAGAATCGAACTCAAGACTTTACAAGATGAAGGTTTAAGAAAAAATGACTTTACCACTATACCTTGAATTGTTTATCATGGGTTCACTTTTAAAAATCTTATTTGCTCACTCAAAATTTTTTATATATCACATCTACATAAAGTTTAAAAAATCGATGGGTTCACGTAAACATGGTTATACAATTTGGTCACCCGTTTTTAGCTTTGAAGACCAACTACATTACTAATTTTGGATCGAGTCTCCTAAAACGGGTGGTTTCGGTTTGTGTTAGCTAAGGTACCATGTCACATTGGGTAGGCTATTAGCCGGTCATAGCAAAATAAATAAGGGCAAAACCAATTATGATCATAATGTGTTCGATTAAAGGTAGTGTGTTTATGTATCAAATTACTTTAAATAATAGTTAAATCAGTTAAAAACACATAACATTATTATTTTTGGTTGTTTCTTTTTAAAAACCATAAGTTAAAATAAATTAGTAAAAATAATCCTTAGAAAAATTTTGCACATAGAAAGTATGATTAAACATATGTAAATTCTTATATTAGTAGTTAATACTTTAAATTAAATAGCAACGTAGATGGAAAATATGATTAAATAAATGTAATGAACAGTTTCTTCCTATTTTGAACGGAGGGTGTATTAATAGTTCATATTAATATTCAAGTCTTGCATAGATTTGTGAACATGTTGTCACATGGTCAAGATTCGTGCTGTAAGCTGGGACAGAGTGGTCATCCCAAAGGCACTTGGGTGTCTCGGCCTCAAAAAAATCATTCCTGCCACTGGGAGTACATGGCGCTTTTCTCGTTCCCCTCTCTCCCTCTTTGTTTCTTTCTCTCTCTCTCTAAAATTAAAGGTTGAAATATGGTTTGAGGTGATAATGACATTTCTAGGGTTGAAGAATGGTTTAGGAGCACAATGACGTTACGCAACGTGAAAAAGAAAAAACGTTAAGGATAGTTAGAGATGGAATGACTGCTCCTATCACTCTAATAAATCAGACAAGCCACTTTTTTCACCAAAATAAACTCCAATCAGCTCATATTATTTGAGAAATTACTTATAATATATTCTTTTATTAACTTTATAAACACAAATAATTAACTATAGTCATCTAATTGATAACTTATATCTCTTACTACTGGTATATCGGTTATATGAGCCTTATGGATAATCTAAGTAGGCCATGATAAGAAGAGTAACACGTAGTTAAGGTTTCTTCATTCGAATTGTGCATACCACTCTATTACAAATTTACAACACATATTTGTATGTGCCGCTTTGTTACTAAAATCACATCTACAATGACGGCTACGTTTCGTAGTAGTTCACTAGAGTTGCTTGTATATGTTGGCCCAAACAGATCAAATAATCAGATCAAACAAACTTATCAAACAAACATACACAAGACGTTGGGGTGACAACCACCAACTCTTTTCATATAATCAAACTTAATAAACGAATATAACTTCACGAACATACAAGCAGAAGAGACTCCTTGTGACTCTCTCTAGTAAAACTAATAATCTGGACCATATTTCTAGACCTACTAAATTTGTTATCCAAAACAAACCTAACTTGAAAAACAAGACAAACTTATTCTAGAATAATCCATAATATTCTTACCATACTAAACAAATATTAATATAAAACTTAACAAAACAAACCCCGAACTTTAATCACTGAACAAAACAAGATTAAGTCTTCATTCAGCCCCTTAATCTTAAATTGTATTTCTTCTGGCATTTGTTCCTCTTTTTCAACTGACAATATCATATTTGCTTCATCGATTCTTCAAACTGAGCATTCGTTCCTTCAGTGCTTAACTTTGAAGCTATGTTGCTATTTTCTTTCTCAACTCGCTTCTTTTCATCAACTCGTTCTTGACCAATACTTTCACAAACTCCCAACAAATCATTTACCTTCACTTTCATAATCGGTTTCACATCGTAAATATCAGTCTTTTCATCTTCAAATTTGTTAGGATTACAACATACCTGAAGCTTGATGTTGCACGTCCTATTCAGATTTCTCTGAACCTTCATCAACAATCTTCATTTCTGATCATATAGCCTCAATATCCCATTGGCTATTTCAGTCTTACATCCTTCTTCATCCAACTGACCCAAGCTAAGAAGATTGGTCTTTAACTTAGGCATATTAAAAACATCACAAAACGTCTTATTTTCACCAGTCTTACTTACCATAGTCACATTACCTTTACCTTTGATTTCGATCTCAGATCCATCACCAAACTTCACTTGACCCGAAACTTGTTCATCCAAGGTAGTAAAAAACTCTTTCTTTCTAGACACATGATGACTTGCACCATTGTCTAAGTATCACGTTCCTTCATTCTTTTCATCATTTTCAAACACACCAGGGATAACTCTTTCTTCATTTAAACTTACTGTCTTTATTGAACAAACTGTCATGAACAAAGATGGATCAACATCATCTTCTTTCTTTATCAAATTCACTTCATCGTTCCCTTTGCTTGGTACTTTACATTCATTCAAGTAGTGCCCAATCTTATCAAAGCTGTAGCATGTTACATCGTTACATACTTCCTTCTATCTTCCCATTCTTTAAGGTCCTTTTTCCGATATTCACCCCGTTCATCATTCTTACGTTCACTATTCCATCTTTGATTCCCTCTTCCTCGTCCGTTGTATCTTCCATGGCCTCTACCATGTCCGTGGTAGTTTTCAACTTTCTTTTCAGTTTGGGTGAACATGAGCTGACTTTGGGATGGACTTCCATTCACATTCTTGAACTTGTTTCTTTCTCCACATGCCTTTAAACGTCCAACCACATCTTCAAACGTCATTGTTTCGATGTCCGCAGGTAGCTCCATCGAATAAACAACATGTAAATATTTATCTGGCATAGAGTTCAAGAACTTTCTTACCTAAACCTCTTCTTCAAGTACCGCTCCTAATTTCTTGTACTTTGACTGTACTCCACCCAACTTCACTGCATAATCATGAATACTTTCTATCTCCCCCATCTTTAATCCATCTAACTCGCTTCTTAGCATTTGAACACGAGCTTTTTGAGTTTTTTCTGCACCAAGATAACGAACTCTTAACGCTTCCCAAACATCTTTCGATTATGAACACTTGGACATCTGAAGCATCACATCTTCAGGTAGGGTTTAAAAGATAGCATCCAAGGCCATAAACTTCTTTATTTCTTCAGTTTTAGTCCCCTTTTCTCTATCAATCGCATCATGCAAACCATTCGCACCCAAAATAATCTTCACCATAACCGACCATGATGCGTAATTGGTCGAAGTTAACTTCGGTGATTGCAAAACAAAACCACATATCGGTTCTTTCGTTGTCCCTGAGCTCCCTGCTTCTTCTCGTTTATCATCGGCCATGACTCGATGATTAAACTCAAATTAAAAACAACCCAAAATAAGCAGATGTTTTTTAATCTCGTATGAACCAAAAAAACCAACGTAGTTATGTAGTTATGGTTATTCTAACAAAGTCAAAATTCACTCTTGATATTAATTCAATATGTGTTTGTGGTTACCAAGGTTATGGGTGGCGGCTCTATCTTCTCTTTTCTATCTTCACGTTTCTAATCTTCAAGAGCTGTAGTCCAGCTTTGATACCAATTGTTGGCCCAGACGGATCAAATAATCAGTTCAAACGAATTTATCAAACAAACAAACACAATATGTTGGGGTGACAACCCTCGACTCTTTTCATATAATCAAACAAACTTAAGAAATGAACATAACTTCACGAACATACAAAGAGAAGAGACTCCTTCTGACTCTCTATAATATAACTAATAATCTAGACCATATTTATAAACCTACTAAACTTAGTTATCCAAAACAAACCTAACTTGGAAAACAAGACAAACTTATTCTAGAATAATCCATACTATTCTTACCATACTAAAAAAATATTAATATAAAACTTAACAAAACAAACCTCAAACTTTAATCATTTAATAAATCAAGATTAAGTCTTCAGTTTCTTTTAGTGATCTATTATTTTTGTATTTTAATAACAAAGGTAAGAAGACCATTTTGAAAAAAGATAAGAAAAAAACCTTAGTAACAAACTCAAATCCCAAACATTTATTAAAAAAACGCAAAGCTTACAATGGTCTTAAATACTATTAAGTAGATGATCGATTAAGTTTCCAACAGACGCATAAGAAGATCCACCCTCAACAACTGCAGCTCTACACTTCTCTTTCATGTCCTTCACCTTCTTTCTCATCTCGACATCACCCATCAGCTTCCTAATCCCCTCTTCAATCTCTTCTGCCGTCACAGTACGTGTACTCGTATCCTGCATTTTAATCTCCGTCGCCAATCCCAGTTCCACCCCTAGTAGATAAGCATTCAGCTTTTCTTTTAAGTATACTGGCCATGTTGCCATCCGCACCCCGCACCATATACTCTCCAACGTTGAGTTCCATCCATAGTGTGACACGAACCCACCAACCGATGGGTGGGACAACACTGCCATCTGCGAGACCCACCCAACCACCTTCCCCACACTCGATGTGCGTTCAAGGAAGCCCTCGGGAAGGACCTCTTCCAAGTTTTCATATGTTTTCGGATACTCCATCTTTCCTTTTGGCGGTGGACGACGGAGTGCCCAAAGAAACCTGTGGGCACTCCGTTCAATGCCAACCGCCATCTCCTTCACTTGCTTCTCGTTAAGGGTCCCCACCTCATAATCTCCTCATCCTCGTCACTAAATTTCTTCTTCTTCACCAAGTCTAGTATCGGTCCCACCGAAAACACCGGTGGGCTAATGCTGCTGCGAAGGGACTCCAATCCATGGCTTTCCAGATCATGAAATGTATTTACTATTAAACCATTCGACTCGCAGTACCTTTTCGCAAGGTCGAGATACAGTTTCGACCAACCTTCTTCCTTATGAAACGCTATATCGGGTAAGACCTTATTAACCATCACAGGGCTGACTAAACCCGGAACGGTCAACGGTTGGGCCGAGTTAATTTCCAAGTGCATCAAAGCATCATAGCCCTCATTGTCTCGTTTGTCCTGAAGGTAAAACATGAGCCCAAGCGAGGCTGCGGGTGACAAGAAATAAGTGTACGTTGGTACACCAAACTCCTTGGCCACGTCAATTACGTCAATGCAATACATTTCCGCAACGAAGCCAGCAAGTCGAACGGAGTCTGACTCGGCGATGATGCCTCGGACAATGTCTCTGATACGAGGCTTGTGGTGTTGGAGGATGTCCCATGTGAAGGTTTGGGGCGTGATGAGATCCGTAGTGGCGTCATCGCATGGGATGTGGGTGAAGCGGAGATGAGGATCAGTAGACGACATGTTGTAGTCTGATCCGATGCATTCGGGGAGTTGCATTATGATTATTGTTGCGGAGAGTCGTTGGTCACGTTGGAGGAGAACCTTTGCAAGCTCAACGAAGTGAGGTAGGTGTGGAACTCGGGGAGATGGGATGAAAACAAGCTCTGAGGTGATCATCGTATTGTGTTTATGTTTGTGTTTGTGTTTGTGTTTGGAGTGCACTAATTTGGTTTGCTATATGCATGTATATGTATTTGTAATTGTAATTGTAATTGTAATTGTAATTGTAATTGTAATTGTAATTGTAATTGTAATTGTAGGGTGAGAGTTAATGTGACTTGGATCAATGCTGAAATCAGAATGGACATGCAAACGCATTAATGAATTTGTTGACTTCTTGTAAATGAAAAATTGAAAACAACTAAACAAGTGTGAGTGTGTGATATTAATTTGTATAATTAATTTGGATATACGTGGGTTTTTAACTTTTGTTTATAAAAAGGGAAAATCGTGAAAAAGAAAAAAAAAAGAATTATGTTTGTTACGAATACACCATAAATTAGTAACTCTTCACATTTATAACCTCTGGCAATAGGTCGAATTTGGATCGGGTTTAGGTATTCTCAAACCCATACCTGGTTATGAAAGTCCGTCTCAAACCCATCGGGTTTTAATCGGGTGATTACCAGTCGGGTTTCGGGTTTTCCCATCGGGTTTCAGATTTTTTATCGGGTTTTAATAAAATGTCCATCGAGTATACCCGGCTCAAAACCCGCTATGTTTCTACCGGGCTTTGACAAAATACAACTAATCGATTACAAAGATGGTCACTATAAAGATAAAATGTCTCAAATAATTGACATAATCAAGTTCCGACAAATAATATATTTTGAATATAGTATATCTAACTATCTATATAATTGCATACCATGGAATCCTATGTGTCGCTCTCAGGTTGTTCCCTCATTCTCTAGAGATAGAGCCACCAGATTGCTTGATTTCTAAATGGAGGATTCTCATGCATTTGACCCAAATTCACGTGTATGGGTCTTACCAAACCCGGATAGTCTTTAAATGGGTTATAACATCTCATATATTTATGAAACTCTTTCATAATCAAACTATAATTTTTGTGGGTCATGGGTCTCACCAAACCCGGATAACTCCTAAACGGGTTATAACATCTCATTTATTTGTGAAATAACCCCTTAATCATCAAAGAATAATTTACACGGGTTATGGGTCTTACCAAACCCTAATAGCCCTCAAATTGGTTATAAGATCTCATTTATTGGTAAACACTTTCATTTAAACTCTAATTTAATTTATCTTCTTTACATATTCTCTGTTGCTGGTCTATCATCTTCATCGCCGGTTAACTTCCGATACTACCCACCATTGTCAACTGCATTAACATCCCATTTTTCATTAGACAAATCACTACTAGAAAAAAGGGCTTCAATGACATCCGCATAATGACACGCGTCGATTTATAACGCGCATTGATGCAAGTCATTAAAACAATGTCTAAAATTTTGTAAAATTGAAGATTTATGACACTCGTTTTTGTGTTTCGTTAAAAATGTCATAAATTGCAAAATAAAAATGTGTGTGTCATCATATTTCAGTATAAATAAAAGCTTATTCTCGCGCCAATATATGTGTGTCAAAAACCTTTGACCAAGTTTGACCAATAAAATAATAATAATAAAATTAATAGTACTAGATCAGACCAATAAACCTTAACATACATAACGTCATAAACCTTAACATACACATACTACACATACACACCAGACGCATAAACGGCCACCACTACCACGAACGAATTCCGTCCACCATGTAACGTCCCAAAATTTTAATAAATAATATTTTATATATTATCTCTTTGATAGACAAGTTTACTTAAGATGGTAAATAAAATAATAATAGAGGATGGTGAGATAAGTAAGCTAATTAGATGAATTAATCATGGACTAAAAAGGAAAGATGGGCCTAAGGTCCATGGGCTTAAGGGAGTATAAATACCCCTTAAACCCTAAATCTTTCCATTTTTATCCAACTTATCCATCTTATTCTCCCTACACCTCCATAACACACACTACCCCTTTCCTTTTTCGGCCGCAAGATAGAAAGTGAAATCCAAGATCAAACGAGCCAAGATCTTCGATCTATCCTCTAT
The DNA here is from genome assembly GCF_021521415.1 of Bidens hawaiensis. Taxonomy (NCBI): domain Eukaryota; kingdom Viridiplantae; phylum Streptophyta; class Magnoliopsida; order Asterales; family Asteraceae; genus Bidens; species Bidens hawaiensis. The sequence goes on along the minus strand of NW_027496592.1, from coordinate 56,991 downwards.
ATTCGAGCTAGTCACAAGATCCAAGCTCATAACCAAGCTAGCCGTGACCTAGCAAACGATTAAAGGTATGTTCTTGATCTTAAAGCTTACGTTTTTATGAACGGATAGCCATGAAACTTGAACATAGACTAGATCGGGTCTAGATAAAACATAAAGTTAACAACTTGATGACTAAAAATGGATGTAATATACCCATGGCTAGATACGGTTCATGAAGGAAACCCTAGGTCTAGCTTTAAGAACGTTTTTATGATAAAGGTTCAAGCTTTATGCTAGGAACGGGTAAATCTTGATAGTGGGATGATATTGGGCGGTTAAACGGTTGAGAACGATGATGAAAAGTGGTTAAAACCCTTGATATGGACCTGTAGCAACCAACTAGACTAAGGAAAAAAACGAGAAGATAGACTGATGAGCTGAAAACATCGGACTGAGGGTTCTCGGCCACTTTCTCGGCCAACCTACTCGTAACAAGGGTTTTCGGTCAAGTTTGTGATTTCGGTCCACGTTCTCGGCCAAGTAGGGATCTCGGTCAAACACGAGTTCTCGGTCAAACCTGGGATTTCGGTCAACAGGGGTTCTCGGCCGTGTTTTCGCCCACCCCATTCTGTTGGGTTTTGGTCCTAAATCCAGTTGGGCCCAGATACCATAATGAACAGTTGGGCTAAACCCATATCTAATATAAAGCAAACTGGCCCATTATCTTAGGCTTAGCAACTATGCCCAACTTAGAAAATAACTTAAAATGTTAATGGAAAATGTGTTAAGACAGTTAATGAAAATAATTTTTTTTCATGCTGACCTGGAAGCTTAACCCTAGCCAGGGGCTCTGCCCTTGGACCCCACTAGGGGCTGCCGCCCCTAGAACCCCGCTGCCAGGGGCGCTGCCCCCGGACCCCCATTCGTTGAAGGCAATAATTAAACTAGAAACACGATATGGGTAGTGACAGTTAAATTGATACATGTAATTGTTATAAAGTTAGTCGTGCACAGCTCAAGAAAGGGATAACCATAAACGGTGAACGTAACCGCATTCAGGTGAGTTTCTAGCCCAATGTCCTTATTATGTTTTCGGGGCTTTGTGCATATTCGATGTGAATGTTAATACACTTACCTTAAATAATAAGTGTATGTCTTAATGACGTTTGTGATAGTCATGTATGTATGCTTGACAGTACGTGAACGACCTTCGGGTATTGCACGTATTGTTAAGGCAAGTATAGTATAGTATGTATGATATGTGTTTGTGAATAAGGAAGTATGTACGACTATGATATGTATGGTATTAAATATATGGATATGACAATGAAATGTAAGGTAAGGATAAAGGGTTGCATACCCTAATAATATATGCGAAGGTTATAGGGCGTAATGCTCTTTAAAAAGTAAGGTATGGTTATGCAAGTATGAAAGTATAAAGTATGTAGTTATGAATATGTTATATGTGGTATGATTAACTAGAACTCACTCAGCGTAGCTGACTTTTAGTATGCACGCAGGTGAGTAGAATTAGACAGCTGGCTTGAGTGGGGGCACATGGCAGAAGAATAAAGAATCTAGCATCTGAAGACCTAAGACGTTTTTAATTAATGTTTTGATTTAAAAGACAACATGTTCGTAAAGAACAAGTTATGAATTTAATTTTAATGTTTATGAAAGATTTTAATATTCCGTGAATGTTTTAATTAACTCTGATATTTAGAACTGTGTTTATGAGTAAATCCAACGTCAAAAGTAGGGAACCAGTAACGGGGCCTTACACACCACCATGATCCAATGCCAGCCACCACACTAACGCCGGCCAGGAACGCCGGCCATCACCATGAACACCACTATTAACGAACGCTGGCCACCACCACGACCTTCTGCCCGATTTTTTGAAGAATTGAAGCAAAAGTTTGAGTTTATTGAAGGAATTATTGAAGAATTTCATCTTCTTTGAGGTAGATTTCTTCAATTTTACCTTATTCTACCATTAATTGGCTAGGGTTTAGTAACAGAGTGTTAAGTTATTTCTGAAACATCATTTTTTTAGTTTTATAAATGTTGAATTCTAAAGCATAATTGATAGTTCATATGAATTTTTGGTCTTAGGGTTACAATTGACAGTGAAATATCCTAATTTTGAAACATAGTTGAACCGTTATATAATAACGGGTTACTCCAAATGTTGAATTTTGAAACGTATCTCTACTATATATAAAGTATGAGTTAGGGACCTCTTAAATTTTAAGAGGTACCTAACTTGTTGCTTATTGTACAACATGCTATGCATATATTTAAGAAATTTTAAGGGTAATGTTGTCTTTATAGCACATCATGAACATGTACAGTTACTTTAGTTTCTTACATAATTGTTTCAAATTTAGTCCTCTAACTATAATAAAATTATGTTAATTTATAGAATACTTACAAATCTACCCCTTATTTAAAACAAACTACCTCCACGACTTTAAACGTTCATAACTTTTTCACATGTTAATATTTTTTTAAGAAAATTATTCAATAAAAATGAACAATTTATTCTCTTTAATTTGAGTATGATATTGCTAGAGTTTATTAATTTAAAAAAAATTAACATTTACGTGATTATTGGTTTGTAACAATGGGTCAGGTCAGGCGGTTCGAATCATGGGTCAAAATGAATTAGAGTCGGAACATGTCAATACAAAAGCTGGTTAATTTGGTTCGGGTCGGGATGAGTTCAGGTTGAAAGGGGTCATGTAAAAAGGGTATCGGGTCGAAAGGGTTTCGAATTAAACGGTGTCTGGTCCAGATGGGTTTCGGGTTAAAACGGGTTGGTTTGAAAATCGATTTATTTGAAATTGTTGTACATTTTAGGCATCAGTTCCGTGATGACATTGTTTACACGTACCATACCCAATAAACATGTGTACAACACCACTTAACGAGCATAACCCAACCTTGGTAAGCGCCCAACACCACGTAACGCACACGTAATCAACGTGAGTTACACAAATGATGTCGGCTAAGTATTTTAATGCATGTAACATGCATTCAGGTGCCGGTTATGTGTGTTCAACTGTTAGTTACACACGTACAGGCTTTGCACGAGTTACGTGCCCAATTTCGAGTTACGAACGCACCGTCATCGGGTTTGCGCACATACTCCACTGCATAGCGCGGGCACCTGACTAGTATTATATTGTACGGAAGAAATATAGTATAAGGTTAGAGCTTAGAGATAAAAAGCTTATTTACTTATCGAGCCTGAGCTAAATGGGAAGCTCGTCGAGCCTTAAAGAGCAATGTGTTTTAATATTAATAAAAAAATGTATATAAATTAATTACTATATAACAAATGACACGAGCAAGATCTTGAAAAAATAACCCGTGAGTCGAGCTCGAGCTTTAGTAAAATAGCTCAAGCCTAGTCGAGCTAGAGCTCTATTAACAATTCTTTTACCAACAACACCATAACAAGAACAACAACAACAACAACAACAACAATAATAATACAACTACTTAACTAAACAAAATAATAATACAACTACTTAGATATAAATTTTGATTTTGTTTTATGTTATGGTGTCAATATAGAAACAAATGGGCATCGATAAATCATGGATTTCGTCTGATAGATTATCAAATGCGTACAAGGAAGGTGTGGATGCCTTTTTAAAGTTATCTCAAAACAATAATCCCATATCAAATGTGATACCATGTCCTTGTGTAAAATGTATCAATTTGTGTCACCACTCTGTTGTTGATGTCTGTTATCATCTGTTTGCCAATGGTTTCAACAAAAATTACAAGGTTTGGTCTTTCCATGGAGAGAAATTTCAAAATAAATCTAGGTCTCCGATTTTGATTATAATTATACAAGTGACTATAATTATACAACGGAAATGCTACATGTTGCCTTTGCATATATGGACCAAGAACCTGATTCATTGAAATCACTTCTTGAAGAATGTGATAAGCCACTTTATCCAGGTTCAAAGTATAATGCACTTAGTGGGTTATTGAAGTTCCAACATTTAAAGGGCCAATATGGCTGGTCTGATTCTATCTTTGATGCGTTGTTGGATGCCTTAATAGATGTGTTACCATTAGATAATACAATCCCTAGCTCAATATATGAGGCCAAGAAGTTGCTATAAGGAGTAGGTCTCCAATATGAAAAGACTCATGCTTGTGAAAATGATTGTGTTCTATTCTGGAAAGAACATAAGGATGCTTCTCATTGTCCAACTTGTGGCGCATCCCGTTGGAAGAATAATACCATAAACGTTCCTTCAAAAGTTTTGTGGTATTTTCCTCCCATCCCTAGATTTCAAAGAATGTTTTCATCACCCGAGATCGCACATGACTTTACTTGGCATGCATGTGGTCGAGTTAATAATGGTAAGCTAACTCAGCCTCGTGATTCCCCTGCTTGGAAGCTTGTTGACTACACATGGAAAGAATTCGGAAAAGAAGATCGAAATATTAGATTAGCCTTGTCAGCTGATGGTATTAATCCTCACAAGTCATTAAGTTCCACATAGAGTTGTTGGCCCGTTATTCTAATAACGTAAAATCTACCCTCTTATTTGTGTATGTCAAGACAATTCATGATGTTGACTCTATTGATATCAGGGCCAAACCAACCTGGTAACAATATTGATGTCTACTTGGCTCCATTGATAGAAGATCTAAAACTCTTGTGGGAAGTAGGCATTAATACATTTGATGCAAGAAACCGGAATGAAGGAAGACGAGATTGATAGATCTTTGTTGTGGAAAAAGGCAAGAGAACGGAAAACAGGAGGTTTCGACTCAAATGTCCAGGAAATTGTTGATAGAATTGTAAGTTTTTCTATTTTAGTCAGCAGCGCAGGTCAATTAAATATGATATATTAGGGGTGCACAAATTTCGGTCTGGACCGAAAAAAACCGGAAAACTGACCCTAAAAATCCGAGGTGGCCCGAACAGACCTGAAAACACTGGTAAGATAGCAGTTTTGTATGTTCATGAACACTAGCAGTTAGAGATTTATAACTGAATAGTTGCAATACATGTTAAAAGTAAAAGTGATTTATAAATGAATAGTTGCAATACATGTTAAAAGTAAAAAAGTAAAGTTGTAGCAGATCTGCAGTTAAACTTTTATTACTGACATCTTATCTGATGAACTTAAAACACATTATGTATACATGTTAAAAGTGAAAAAGCAAAATGCTATCATTTGTATAAAGTTTTTAAAACTCATCAGATGAAAAACGCAGAACAAAAGTTTTTAAATTTAATCGAGCCCGAGCCCGTTCCCGAGCTCGAGCCTAAAAATAAGCTCATTTAAAATATATATTAAATAATTATTAATATATATATATAATGTTATGAAAAAAAATAAATATAACTAAATAATATATATTATTTATACATAATATTATAATAGTGAAAAATATATAAATAATTATAATTATAAAAAAACAATTGATAATTAGTAAACGAGCTGAGCCCGAGCCAAGCTCGAGCTTCAAAATGTATTCACGAGCCGAGCTCGAGCTTCGAAAATAGAGCTCGAAACGAGCCGAGCTCGAGCTCAAGCTCAAGCTCGGTGTAAGTTAAACGAGCCGAGCTCGAGCCTAGTCGAGCTCGGGCTCGGCTCGGCTCGTTTGCACCCCTACTTGTATTGCTTGTAAGTGAAATTTATTTATTTTATTATTTTTCTATTTTATTGTGGAGGGCAAATTGGTCATTTGTTCTTTCAATTCAGATGATAGAGTTTAGGGGTGTTCATGGTTTTTACCATATTAAGTTTTTGCTTCAACTTAGGTTGGGGGATACATAGCTACAAAGAAAAATATATATACATCGAAAGCGTTTTTTACAAAGGGGTGTTCGATCATAACTTTTGGACTTAACGTATTTTTTGTATAATTTTCAACTTAGGTTTTGGGAGGCAAACACGAATACACGGAGGCAGATTTCGATGCGGTTCGAGAAGATTGGTAGGTGTATACGACCCAATTTATATTTCGTTAGGGATATGTATTATACTAAATATTAACCGATACTTTTGTTAACTTAGGGATTATATGTAATCTTTTGATGTAGGATGTTTATTTTGGAAATGGAAAGCATTTTGCTGCTATATTTTAAATTATTAATTTAAATATTATTAATTATGCACAACAAAAAAAATTTTAAAAATTAAAAGTTATAAGATGACATGCATACATGGAAAGCATTTTAAAAACGCGTCATAAATGCATGTCAAAAACGAGTGTCATAAATGTGTGTCGTTAAAGTGTGTCATTAAATACGACACAACGGAAAGCGTGTCATATCCAATTTATGACAGGGGCTTCAATGACACACATTTGCGTGTCATAAGGGTCTTTTAATGACAAGCAATGCGTGTCATTGAAGACCCTTTTTCTAGTAGTGAATATTTGTGTTCATATTTGTTCATTTAAAAAGATCAACATGCTCGTGTCCATTTATGTTTGATCGTTAAAAATTTAAAAAACCTACACATCTCAATTGAAAAAACTCAAACGTTAAAAAATATAATAACAAACTAATATATATATGTATTAAATTAAAACTAAACTACGTTAAAAAATAAAATAAATCATCATAAAATAGCAAAACGATTAAAACAAAAACTTGAATAAACCCCCGTAACACGGGATGATCAAACTAGTATATAATATAATAAGCTATATCGGGTACGTCGGGTATATAATCGGGTAAATGGGTTTATGTTATCGAGTAATCGGGTCTGGTAATCGGGTATATTAGAAATCCCAAACCCGCGAAAAATTTCAAAAATAATCCCAAACCCTAATGGGTCGGGTATTACCCGTCCCATTTATGTCGGGTTTCGGGTTTCATTGCCATCCATACCCTATAAATAGTGCCTCTTGTTATTGTATTATGCACACCTTTCAATGAATGAGTCTTATTTTCTCTCTATTTTATGATTATATGCATTTCCTATATGTAACATCCCGTTTTCTCGTTTCGGTTAATAAAATGAAAACATGAGTTATTATGAGTCGGGCTAGTGTTGGGTCAATTGGCTATGGGTTATGGACTTAGATTAAGAAGGAAAGACCATGGGCTTAAGCCCATGATCCATAATATATAAACCTTAATTACTAATTAATTCATTCATTTACACATATTCCATACACCACCCAAAACACACACTTAAGCTCTCTCTCTAGTTTCTCTCTTTTCTCTAGCCGAACCAAGAAGGAAAACTGATCCCGATCCAAGGTAATGATAGTATGATATTGTATGAACTCAACCCGTTAGATTTAGTCACGAAACGACGAGCCGACACCTTTAAACTGTTAAAGTCGCGATATCCGGGTGGAATTGGGTATGAACCGAGCATAAGATGAGCCTAGGGGTCACCCTAGCTCAGATCTGGATCGAACGGGACGAAAAACGGTGAAAAACGAGTCAAATCTCGTTTTTCCGGTGAAGCCGCGGTTTTTTCGAAGACGACGGCGCCGGAAAGGCGGTGGGTATGAGGTTGATATGTCAGAGAATGTTTCTGACATTCTCTGACCTAACCCTAATTCGTTAATGGAGAGTTAACGTACTAGAGGCAATTCGTCAGATATTTCGTTAAAAGAAGCTTAACGAACTAGCCTTAGTTCGTATCCAGATTCGTTAAGGAAAAGATAACGAATTAGCCCCAATTCATTATGAGCATTCGTTAAAAGGAGATAACGAACTAGAAGGTTCAATTTGTTACAGAAGGGTCCAATTCGTCAAGGACAAGTTCTTTATAAGGTTCACTTCGTCAAAGGACCAGTTCGCTATAGGGTCCAATTCGTCAAAGGACTAGTTGGTTATAATGGTCAATTCGTTATAAAGTAACGAATGGGTCATTCGTTATGAACCAAATTCGTTAAGAACCAAGTAACAAACTAGAAGTTAAACAAAATGATAGAATCGTCCCTGGACTTAGAAAAAGAATGATTTAAATGCAAAATAGCCCTTGAACCTTATTAATTTATAGAAGATACCTTAAAGGATTTAGAGGTTAACAATAAAACATTATCATGAAATCCTAATGGAAAATGTGTTAAGACAGTTAATGAAAATAAAATATTTCCAAGCTAACTTGGCAGCTTAACCCCAGCCAGGGGCTCTGCCCCTTAGACCCCGCTAGGGGACGCCGTCCCTAGAACCCCGGTGCCAGGGGCGCTGCCCCCAGACCCCTGTTAGTTGAGGGTAATAGTTAAACTAAAAACACGATATGAGTAATGATAGTTAAATTGATACGTGTAATTGGTATACAGTTAGTCGTGCACAGCTCAAGAAAGGAATAATCATAAACGGTGAACGTAACCGAGTTCAGGTGAGTTTCTAGGCCCATTTCCTTGTTATGTTTTCGGGGCTGTGTGCATACTTGATGTGATAGTTAATACACTTACATTAAATGGTAAGTGTATGCCATGTATAATTTATGCGATAGTTATTATGTTATGAATGTGAAGGAAAGCTTGTCGGTACGTGAACGATCTTCGGATATTGCACGTATTGATAAGGGAGGTATTTATATGAAAAATAAATGTGTATGATAGATATATGTACAACACATGAGTATGTATAAATGATTAAAGAAAAGTATATATATGTTACGAGTATGTAAAGACAGTATGTACGAAGATGAAAAAATAAGGGATCAGACCCTAATAATATCTGAGATAAAGAAGAAAGAGATCAGATTCTAATAATATCTGAGATAGAGAAGAAAAGAGGGATCAGACCCTAATAATATCTGAGATAGACAAGAAAGGGATCAGACCCTAATAATATCTGAGATAGACAAGAAAGGGATCAGACCCTAATAATATATGAGATAGACAAGAAAGGGATCAAATCCTAATAATATATGAGATAGACAATGAAAGAGGGATCATACCCTAATAATATTTGAGATAGAAAATGATAGTAACCATATATTATGAAACTAATACAGTATGAAAGTATGTATGAAATTATGTAATGAAAGTAAATTAGTAAGTAATTATTATGAACCTTCGGATGCATAATGTAAGGTAAGTGTACGTAGTGTATGATGTATGATTAACTAGAACTCACTCAGCGTAGCTGACTTTTAGTATGCACGCAGGTAAGTAGGATGAGACAGCTGGCATGAGCGGGACACATGACAGAAGAATAAGAGTCTGGCATCTGAAGACTTGTTATGTTTCATAATTAATGTTTTGATTTGAAAGACAAGATGAATGTTTTAATACAGGTTATGAATTATTACTGTAATGTTATGAAAGTTTTATATTCCGCGTAAAGTTTGAATTAACAAAACAGTGTTTATGAGTAAATCCAACGTCAGATGTGAGCCCCCCCGGTAACGAGGCCTTACACTATAATGTTAATAGGTCGTTGTTTCACAACACGTTATCAGCATGATATTGCTTTTGGAGTTGGATGATATAATCATAAGATAAGCCTCTTTAATTTTGTCTTCATTCTTTTAAACTTAATCCATATTGTAATTCATACAACTTTGGTTATGTCGAGACTATTAATCAATGATCTTGCTTTCATACTCTATAACAAAATATGTTTAGTTTTATTTGCCCCTATTATTTTATCATACATTTTATTAGATCAGATGAATTACTTTTATTATTAAAATAAATTTTAGTGATTATTATTTTACAGGCAAATTCTTTTAAGTTAATACCCGAATATTTAAATTTGAGTTCTCTTTTGCTTTTGAACTATGAGAGAAATCATATTTTTCCATTTTGACGTTTTTTTCATCAACTTTTTTACCTAAAACATTCAAATCTTTATTTAATGTCGGGCTATTCAATTCTTAAGTTTTAATACTTGGTTTTAGTTAATATAACTTTAATTCAATTTACTTGACAACATATAACTTACGAGAGTGCATTGAGTAATGATACAAGTTTTTTTTAAACCCATCATAGCGTTCTTCAACTATTAGTTAAACTTAAAATAATTTTAATATACATTAGTGTTATGACAGTGATCTTCTTGTAAAATAATCTTGGTCATAACTATTATATTTATATATATATTATTGTTATTTGTTATAAAAAGAATATGGGTATAACTAACGAATCCTTTCTACTTTACAACTTTACAAAAGTGACATGTTAGAATATTGAAAATTGCCTAATGTTTGCTATGATATTTGTAAATGATGTCACTTTTGTGCTTAGAAACACATATGAATTAAATATATGATTCATAACCTCATTATATGACATGAGCATTGTAAGATGATTGTTAAGATTATTTATATCATAGTTGTTGTATAGCTATATATAAAAATGATATGACATGAGCATTGTAAGATGATTGTTAAGATTATTTATATCATAGTTGTTGTATAGCTATATATAAAAATGATATACTTATGGTGTTTGTTCAATAGTTATATATAAAATATTATAACTTGATTAGTTAATATCTAGATGAATAAAGTATTGTGTTACTTTGTTTGATTAATTTTATAGAAGCAATATAATAGGTCTTGAATTGATATATTAATTAGCCTTGAATGGATGTTATTAAATTTATAAATTTTAACAACAATAAATGATAATGGGTTTTCAACAGCATTTATGCTATTTAATTCATTATTTGTAACACAACTTATTTTATGATTTGTCAAGATGACCATTCATTTGTTCATTTTATGGTTTGATATGGATCAACATTAATGATATTTTAATATATTATTTGTTACGAAGAAGCTTATTTCATGATACTTTAAGACTTTAAGACAATTTATTTATTTTTCGGCTTGATATTTTTTGGTGCTATTATATTCTTTTAAGTGTTATCTTAATAAGTGTTATTTATCCCTTTGGTCAATTATTTTCATATAAAGCACATGATTCACTCTAATAATGGATAAAAAGTTGTTTACTTGAATTATATGGCTACCACATAGTAACATGATATAAGAAATTTAATGGTAAGTTGTACGCTTTTGATTATGAAAATTTATTTAATCTTACAAGCACTTATTGTTGGCTTTTATGAATTTAAAGTATTATGATGATTATTACATGACTACAAATCTCTTGTTTGTAAGACATTATCATCATTATATAATGAGGTATTAGTTAGCATATGCCATGCATTAAGGATTTTCATGGAATATCTTAATTGAAAAATAAAGAAACTTAAATTTAGAGAATAATGCCTCATAATTTTACAAATGATGTTTGATTTTTTTTTAATTTCATTATTTTACTTTGTGGTGTATATCTTCTAGATGCCATAAAATATTTATATAATTGGCTTTAATTAAACAACTAAAAGTCCAAAGTTGTGCATTATTGTTATTTTCATAAAAAAGTAAATTATGCACACATTTGAGTTGTGGTAAAGTTCACTTATAATATGACACTTATTATGTCATACTCTCTCTAAATCTTATAGAAGGTTATAAAATGAGCATTACTCTGACAATTACTTCTCAATCGATATTTATTTGATGAGAAGGTTATTTATACTAAAATGTTGAATACAATAGTTATTCATTTGCCACACGTCATATATGCTCATGAAGTAACAATATTATTACAAGTGTATCATAGGTTTGAAATGACCACCATGAAAGTTGTGTGGTTTAATTCCATCCATTCCCTATAGTGAATGAGATATGGTGATATAATGATCGATGTAAAGATCATGATCATAACTAAAGAAATTGTGATAATGTCACCATGAAATTTGTTTTGTTATTAATCCATTCCTTAAAGTAAATGTGACATGATATAATGATTTAGTGTAAAGTCCATAATCATGTTAATTGAAAAAGTTGTTATGATGTCCATGTAAATAATGAGAATAACTATGTTAATAATGTGATGATTATACAATGATCGATATAAAGGTCATGATCATGGTAAATGAGGAAATTGTAATGACTCTCACATTGATAATGAGATAAACCATGTTAATATTAAAAATTGACCACAAGAAGTGGCACTCTAAGGGAGTAATTATATGGGAATAAAATACGAGAAACATAATCTAACATGAATGTTTGAAATGATGATATATTATTCCCTCATATTTTCGTCGTCTATTAAACAAACATAAGTGAAACTAAAACATGTATGATCATAAACCGGAAATTTATGGATCGTGATTGTTAAATATATTGGATTGACTGGTTAGACCATTCCGAGTCACTGATGATGAGAAAATATTGAAGAACCGGAAAATTCTTCATGGTAATTAAACACAATTTGTGCTCTCAAGGGGAAGTTAATTATTAACCAACAAAGTTGGGTGTAATTTTTTATTATACTATGAAAATGAAAAAAGGATATGTATATATGGACATGATACCATTTAGTGTTTTTTTTTAAATCAATGCATCATCTAAATGGTTATCAAATTCGCAACCTGAAGTTTGCGTGACTTATGACTTAGCTGATAGCAAGCACATTCTTATATACTATTTTGATAAATGCGGTGATCTTAGTTCTCGTATCACTAATGATTATTGGAATAAGTATTGAACTAAATGTGACGAATGTGGTTGCAAAAAACTGCTTTTGTCGAAGACGATGAACAAACATCTCCGATTGACTGCAAATCCAATAATCATGAGAGAAAAAGTTCATATGTGTATGTTGGAACAAGTGTTTTTAAATTTTGGTATTAATTCACATCAGGCCAATAAATTATAATTCTTCCTCCCCGTTACAGCTGGCTTTAGGTCAGAATCCAAAGCTTTTCCATGTGATTTTTGGTGTGCGGTATGTATTAAAATTGATCCACCACACACACAAAGATGAGACCTCAAAGGAAGTTGTGAATATATGTTGGATGTAGAAAAGTATTCATAACTATGTATTTAGAGTCATTAACGTGGTATTCGTTTACGAATCAATTTATTGATTTTTACTTTAAGAAAATAATATTTCCAACATGAGGGGGAGATAAGAAGCAGTGGAAAATAAAAAAAAAAAAAAGAGAGAGAGAGAAAAGCTGCAATGAATTATCATCATGTCATATTGATCCTCAAGCTAAAAAATTGTGAACAAGAAGTTCAAAAGATAATTCATTAACAAAAATATATGAATTAATTATCAGACTCATTTATTGACCTAAACAAAGTGACTAGCCAAGTCGCATATACCAACTACTAGTGCTCCGGTTAAGATTAGTGTCCTTGAAGGACAACAATATATTGGTGATAAGTCTATGCCACGCCTAAAGCATGGTAGACGATTCAGTTTCCATAATAAAAATCCTCAAAAATGGAGCAGGTAATGAAAATGGTAAAGTCGAGGTATAGTAAAAGGGTCTCCCGAAGAGACATTAGACTTATGGTTCAAGAAGAACCTAAGGTACCTGAATAAAGAGATCTCAATAGATTATATCATGTCTGAAAATACGTGAAACCGACTATTAACTCGATGTTGTTGATAATTTTATATAGCGCTGAAATAATGAAAAAAAAATGAGGATCAAGATTAAGTTATGTTGATAAATGAAATTTGAAATGAATAAAAAGAAAACGACACAAGTGAGGCAAAAAATGAAATCTCTCACGAATCTAGAAGTTTTGGGCAATTGGTCCTTATAACTAATGGTTGTAAAATATGTTAGATACAAATGAGCCTTTGTGCAGAAGCATAATGAGAAATGTGACATTATGAAACATAAGGCCCAAATGGTGGCAAAAAGTATTTTCTGAAAAACTCATGTAAGGCCCCGTTACCCGTGCCCTACTTTGGACGTTGGATTTACTCATAAACACAGTTCATAATATCAGAGTTAATTAAAACTTTCGCGGAATATTATAAAACATTCAACCATTACATTACATGACCATCAATCCTTGTCTTAACGAGCATTCAAATTATTTAAACATAAAACTTGTCTTTTAATTATCATAACATAACACTTCTTGAGATGCCAGATTCTTCAAGTTCATTCAATGTGCTTCCTCTTATACAAGCTGCCTCAATCTACTCACCTGCGTGCATACTAAAAGTCAGCTACGCTGAGTGAGTTCTAGTTAATCATACAACATACAATCTGTCCTCATACTTGCACACGTGCACGAAGGAGTGTACATTAATCATACCTACTCTTCATATATAACTATCCATCCTATTTAAAGAGCCTCCCGCCCTATAACCTCACAGATATTATAAGGGTCTGGTCCCTAACATCACAGATATTATAAAGGGTCTGGTCCTCAACATCATAGATATTATTAGGGTCTGGTCCCTGCCATCACAGATATTATTAGGGTCTGATCCCTCCCATCACAGATATTATTAGGGTCTGGTCCCTCCCATCATAGATATTATTAGGGTCTGATACCTTTGTTTCATGCCACTGTACCATACATGTTCTTACATACCTTCCTTGACGATACGTGTAATCTCCGAAGAGCGTTCACGTACCATCAACATATCATACATACGTTATGCATACATCATATATATTCATACATACATCATATCTTACACCATACATATCAATCATATCTTTAACTACCACCTGACGGTACATGCAATATCCGAACATCGTTCACGCACCGTCAAGCAATCATCATACACAAATCATACAAGGTATACACTTACCACTTAAGGTAAGTGTATTAACTATCACATTGAGTATGCACACAGCCACGAAAACATAACAAGGAAGTGGGGCAAGAAACTCACCTGAACGAGATTACGTTCACCGTTTATAGTTAATCCTTTCCTTAGCTGAGCACGACTAATTGTATAACAATTACGCGTATTAATTACTATCACTATCCATATCGTATTTCTAGTCTACTTATAACCCTCAACGAACGGGGGTCCGGGGGCAGTGCCCTTGGCAGCAGGGTCTAGGGGCGGCAGCCCCTAGCAGGGTTCAAGGGGCAGAGCCCCTGGCTGGGGTCAAGCTGCCAGGTCAGCTTGGAAAAATTTTATTTCTATTAACTGTCTTATCACATTTTCCATTAACCTTTTGAATCGTTAATTAACTTGCTACTTAAAAGTTCAAGGGCTTCTTTGTAATTAAATCATCCTTACTAAGTCCAGGGACCATTCTATCATTCTGTTAAACTTCTTATTCGTTAGTTATCCTTAACGAATTGACTTGTCATGACAAACTGGTTCTTGTTCCGAATTGAACCCTCTAACGAACTGGACCCTTAACGAATCAGTCCATAGAGAACCAGTCTATGTAACGAATTGGACGTTCCAATTCGTTATCTTTTAACTATAGCGAATCAAGGGTAATTCGCTATCTTTCCCCTTAACGAACTGAAGCTAGTTCGTTATATTCCCTTAGACGAATCAGCTAGCGAATTACTTCTAATTCGTTAGTTACCCCTTAGCGAACTAGGGTTAGGTCAGGGAATGTCAGAACATTCCCTGACATTCTAACCTTGTATTAACTTTTCCGGCGCCGCCGCCGGAAAGCTGCCGGAAAACCGCGGATTCGCCGGAAAAACGAGTTTTAACTCGTTTTTCACCGTTTTTCGTCCCGTTCGATCCAGATCTGAGCTAGGGTGACCCCTAAGCTCATCATAGGTTCGGTTTATACCCAATTCCACCCGGATCTCGTGACTTAAACGGTTTAACGGTGTCGGCTCGTCGTTTCGCAACTATATCTAACGGGTTTAACATCATACAATATCATACTATCATTACCTTGGATCGGGATTGGTTTCCTTGGTGATTTCGGCGTAGAGGGAGAGAGAGCAAGATGAGAGAGAGCTAAGTGTGTGGTTTGGTGGTGTATGGAATATGTGTGAAATGAATGATTAATGGGTGATTAAAGGTTTATATATTTATGGATCATGGGGCTTAGCCCATGGTCTTTCCCCTTTTCCTCTAACCCAATTCCATTTAACCCAACACTAGCCCGACTCATAATAACTCATACTTTCGTTTATTAACCGAAATTAGAAAACGGGATGTTACAAGTCTTCCCTCCTTAAAGAGGTTTCGTCCCCGAAACCTAACTATTACATAAACAAATCTGGATAAAACTTGCGCATCTCTTCCTCGGCTTCCCATGTAGCGTCCGATCCTTTGCGATGCTTCCATGTCACTTTCACTAGAGGTATAACCTTGTGTCGGAGTTGCTTTTCCTTGCGATCAACTATCTCTATTGGTTGCTCAATGTAATTCAACTGTTTATCAACCTCAATGTCCATTAATGGCACGTGCGACGTGTCATCAGCCATACATTTTCTCAGATGAGAAACATGGAAGGTCGAATGAATTCATTCTAACTCTTCAGGCAAATCTAGCTTGTAAGCCACTTCACCTACTCGATCCAAAATCTTGAACGGTCCAATGTACCTCGGACTCAACTTTCTCTTCTTCCTAAAACGAATAATTCCTTTCCAAGGCGATATCTTGAGCATCACATTGTCACCAACGTTAAACTCAATCGGTCGTCGCCGCTTGTCAGCATATGACTTCTGTCTGTCTTGAGCAGCTTTCATTCTTGCCTTAACCTGATCAAACTTCGAAGAAGTTTCTTAAACAACTTCCAAACTCCCCATCTCCTTTTGACCAATCTCTCCCCAACATACCGGAGTTCTACAACGTCTTCCATATAACATCTCGAATGGTGGCATACCAATACTTAAATGGTAATTGTTGTTGTAGGAGAATACTGCTAGATGCAGATGATCATCCCAACTTCCACCAAAGTCTAAAACACAAGCACATAGCATATCCTCAAGGGTTTGGATCGTCCTTTCAGACTATCCATCTGTTTGAGGATGATACGCCGTACTGATGTTCAATCTTGTTCCCATGACTTCATGGAACTTCTTCCAAAACCTCGGAGTAAAACGAGTATCTCTATCAGAAACAATCGATAACGGTACTCCATGCTTGGATACAACCTCCTTAATGAACAAAGTTGCTAACGTTTCTGACGAGATAGCCTCTCGTATAGGCAGAAAGTGAGCACTCTTGGTCAAACGGTCCACAACCACCCAGATGGTATCATGATGCTTAGATGTACGAGGTAGCTTAATTATCAAATCCATGGTGATGTGTTCCCATTTCCATTCTGGTATCTCCAAAGGTTGCATCTTCTCATAAGGCTTCTGATGCTCTTCCTTGACTTGTAAACAAGTTAAGCACTTACTGACATAATTTACTACATCATTCTTCATTCCCGGCCACCAATAATCTCTTTTCAAATCTTGGTACATCTTAGTAGCTCCTGGATGAATCGAATATCTTGACTTATGAGCTTCATCTAAGATTCGACCTCTGAGATCTCCATGGCGTGGAATCCACATACGGTCAAAACTAGTCTTAACACCATGAGTGTTTTCCATCAACTCATCTTGCTGACCAAAAATCCTTTCCTTCTTCACTAGCCTTTCATCTACCAACACCTCCGATTGCACCTTGACGATTTCTTCAAATAAACTCGAGCTCATGATCAACTGGTATGCCTTCACTGTTGCAATGACTTCCTCATTCTTACGGCTTAGCGCATTGGCGATGTAACACCCCGTAACCGCAGCGGAAACGTAAACGGGATGCAACAGACACGTCTGATATCAACAGCATTGCTTATAAAGAAAACACCACTACATTAATTTACACCATATTACATTGTTCCGAGTTTAGTTACCGTCTAGGCGTTAGCACATAAGTTTTACCAACATTACATTAACATATTTAATACAAAAAGATCATTAAGCTTCCACAAAAAAAACACGCATCGTCAGGCATGTAGCAATTAATCGAGTTTGGGGGTACCTAGAAAGCATGTAAAGAAAACGGGTCAACCACGAATAGTTGGTGAGTTTCACTAATTTAAATAAACAGTGACAAATCATTATAAATATCATATATTAGCGATGTAATTATGCTGAGCCCACAAGTGAAACCTCTGACTATCCACATACAACCTCGTGGCATACTCCGCCCACGAACCTGCCCCAAACCGCTATGCCTAACATTACATAGCAAAAATAAATAACAACAAAATAGACATGTGCAACTGGCTGGGAAACATCAGCAAATCCATGCCGGACCAGTTGGGTTTGTCAGACCAATAGTACTATTCACACTCAACCGGCTTTTAGCTAATCACTCGTGTTACAGGGCCTTACAATGTTAGCAACTCAGACAATTACCATCTTAGTACATTTTCGTACGATTCCCGTACAATAAGATATATATAAATACACGCAAATCCATGCGTTCAGTATGTACTTAAACATTTTAATAGTAACATGCTTCCCGCCCCGAGAAAATATTTAAAAACAATTCAGAAAAAGGGGCTCGTGAAACTCACCTTTCGCAAGCAAGTAGGTAACACAGTACGCAGCTACTAATCCGGATATGTAATACGATCCCTAAGTTCGTTACTATACAATCACTATTAATATAACTTTAACCGTGTTAACCGGTACATCTGGGGACACTGTTAACCCAGTACTGTACCCGTTCCGGGGGCAATGTTAACCCAGAAACACTTCTCCAGACTCAGATTGTGATATCATTTAGAGTTCAATAGTTAAAATTACTATTAGTTCGTTTTTCCCGTTTTGCGTGCCTAGCACGGTTATCCGTTTTTACGTTCCAAAAATGAGTTTGGTCACACACGACCCGAAAATAGTTGTTGACTGATAGTTTAATTAAAGTTGTGAAATTAGAGCTCGGCTTAGACGCCCCGATTGGCCGCGGGACCCGTTTCCGTCTTTAGTGTACCGGAAACTGTTAAATCGGATAAAATTACTCAAATCATCCGAATTATTTTCGGATGATTTATTTTTACCTGTTTAACCCAGTTATATGAAAACAGTTTATTTTTAGGGTTTTTATACACCAGTCAGCTCGTTTAGGCGAACTTTACCGGTTTACGCGTTTTAAACTTTAAAAGTTTGTTTTTATTTTCTTTTTAGCACAAATAATTATCCGTTTAATCTCGGATCTTGAAATTTTGCACAAACCACTTTTTGACAGTGGGGAATTTTATAAAAATATTTCCAGAATTAATTTTTATACTTACAATTTATTTATCTATTTTTAAACACCATTTAAACACTAAATATGTCGTAAATACCAAACGACCTTAGAAAAATCCCAAATTTTTCCTGGATTACCCCTGCCATCCACATGGTCCCCTGTAATTTTTCCAGAACCAAAATCTCTTTTTACCTGCCATTTTCACTAAAACCGAGCTAGAAAACCCTAGAACTCGTTTAACCGAAAAGCCTACTTAGACTTCTCCAACTGACCTAAAATTTTGTGTGTGACTTTTACATGTTATAAAAAGCTTATCTCAAATTTTCCAGAATTTATCATGATATTTAAATATTTTTCACCATTTTTAGCCAAAACCGAGCATTAAATTCACCAAATTTGCATCCTTTGTCCAAAAATTACCAAATTTTCACAGATCTCATATTTTCATGTGTAGATCATCTCTGTGAAATTTCGTAGCCTAACTCTAAATTTACCGCAATCTGTCCAAAACACATACACCATACAAAAACCGAACTACCTTGTGTTTTTAGCTTCAAATCGCAAGGATCTTGCTTTCTAGCCTTTGTTATCAACTAGATACAACACCTACAAGCACAATAACACCACACCAAGCAAGTTACACCCACAATCAAGCCATTTCTTTCATGGGTTCGGTTATGATTTAAAAACAAAGATTTAAACCGTAAAAATTCGTTTTCGGTTCGTTTAACTCCTTTCTTGGACCAAGATCACTTGTATAACCCGTATACATCACTTGATCATGCAAGAATCGGTTTCCATCTCGGGTTTTCACCCTTTTTTACTTGGAACCTCATTTTCTTGCAAATAAACTCAAGAAAAAAAGATGAAAACATAAATGACTCGATTTTTACCTTGCTTTTCTTGCTACAAATCCGGGTTTTTAGTTCATAATGTGGAGAGAATTGATGAATCTTGAAATGTTGTTTACAAAAAAAAATAACAAAGGCTAGGGGTTATACCCCCAAGCCGATCGGACCAAAGAGGGGAGGTGGGGTGGGACCCACCTTTCCATTTCTAGCCACTCATTTAGATTTTGGAAATCCGGATAATGTTTTGGATAATCTGGTTCAGTTCGTTTTTCGGTTAAATGTTTAATTTAACTTAAAACGAGGCTAAAACGGTCGTTTTCGGCTTAAAAATGAAAATTATATAAAACCAATTTAAAAACTTTAAAAAAACTTAAACCATGACTTTTATTAACTTAAAACATCATATTATTAATAATTGCGCATCTTTTTCGGCTTGATCGATCGTCTCTTGCTCGGTTTGGTATTAAAGGTTTCGTTTAACGTACCGACGTACCATTAAATCGAAAATTCACTTATCCCGAAGTTTTAATACTTCGTAAATATCACTAAATATCATATATCTCGTCTATAATGTAATCCTCGATTCGTTCGGGCTTCAATAACCGTTAATCGGTTAATCGTATTCCCAATACGATTAACTGTATAATCGAGTATAATCCGTGCTGTGAATCATACATAGTCGTATAAACGTATTATGATTCATATATTCATTATTAAATAACACATAAATAGTATATACCGGTTAGGGTATACCTGATTTTGCCGGAATCGTTACATTTTCCCCTCGTAAAAAAAAATTCGTCCTCGAAATTTTACGCGTCGACTACTTCCTTTTGAGGGAATAGGTAGGGGTATTTCTTCCGGAATTCGTCCTTTCGTTCCCATGTATATTCTGGGCCTCGTTGCGAATTCCATCTAACTTTGACCAACGAAATCTTATTGTGTCTAAGTTGCCTGATTTTTCCGTCTACTATTTCTATTGGTTCCTCTACGAAATTGAGCTTATCACTTATTTGGACACCCTCTAAAGTTAACACCGACGTCTCATCCGCCAGATATCTTTTCAAGTTCGATACGTGAAACACGTTGTGAACTGCACTCAGTTCATCAGGTAGTTCTAATCGGTATGCTACGGGACCGATTTTTGCAGTAATATAGAATGGTCCAATATATCTCGGGGCTAAATTCCCCGCCTTTCCAAATATGACTACACCCTTCCAAGATGATACCTTCAAATACACGTTATCACCTTTCTCAAACGACAACGGTTTTCTACGGGTATTGGCATAACTCTTCTGCCGATCCCGCGCGGCCTTCAGATTGTTCCTAATTTCAAGGATTTTGCTGGTCGTTTCCTGGACCAGGTCTGATCTAATAACCTGGGTGTCGCCCACTTCAGTCCAGCAGAGTGGTGATCGGCACTTCCGACCATACAATGCTTCGTAAGGCGCTGCCTTTATACTGCTATGGTAACTGTTATTATAGGAAAATTCAACGAGTGGGAGATGTTGATCCCAATTTCCCTTAATATCCAGTACGCATGCACGAAGCAAATCCTCCAGGGTTTGGATGGTCCTCTCAGACTGACATCGGTCTGAGGGTGGTAAGCTGTGCTTAGATAAATGCGCGTTCCCAGCGCTTCTTGCACAGCTTGCCACAGATTGGAGGTGAAATGGCTATCCCGATCGGAGATGATTGAGATGGGTATCCCATGACGAGACACAATTTCATTTATATAAATCTGCTCAAGTCTCTCAGTGTTATAATTATTCCTAATCGGGATAAAATGTGCCGATTTGGTTAATCGATCCATGATTACCCAAATTGCATCATGTCCTCGGGACGTCTTAGGGAGATGTGTCACAAAATCCATCGTGATTTGCTCCCATTTCCATCGGGAATTTCCGGTTGTTGTAACATCCCCGAGGGTTTCTGGTGCTCCGCCTTAACTCTCGCACAAGTCGTACACTTACCGACATACGTTGCTATATCCTGTTTCATACCCGGCCACCAGTAGAACTCCTTCACATCCTTGTACATCTTATCCGATCCCGGATGTATGGAATATTTCGATCTTTGCGCTTCGTCCATGATTAATTCACGAAGGTCATGGAGGGTCGGGATCCAAACCCGATTTTTGAAATAGAGAATTTCGTCCACGCGCCGTTCGAAATTCTTCTCATTGTCGTAAAGTCCCTCCTTTTCCAATTGTTCCTCTTTCAACGCCTCACGTTGAGCGACTCGAATCAGGTCCGAAAGGTTCGACCGGACTATCATCCCCAGTGCTCGCACTCGCAATGGCTTAACCCGATCTTTCCTACTCAAGGCATCGGCTACGACGTTAGCCTTGCCGGGGTGATAACGGATGTCACAGTCATAATCGCTTAACAACTCGACCCATCTTCGTTGCCTCATATTCAGTTCTTTCTGATCGAATATGTGCTGCAAACTTTTATGATCGGTGAAGATGGTGCACTTCGTACCGTAGAGATAATGTCTCCAGATTTTAAGTGTGAAGATAACCGCTCCCAGTTCTAAGTCATGAGTAGTGTAATTTTTCTCGTGTACTTTTAACTGTCGGGAAGCATAGGCTATAACCTTATTATCCTGCATCAACACGCATCCTAACCCTCTACGCGATGCGTCACAATGCGCGACAAAACCATCGTCTCCATCGGGGAGACTTTAAATCGGCGCTTGGCACAATTTTTGTTTTAACGTTTGAAACGCCGTTTCCTGCTCTTCTCCCCATTCATACTTTCGATCCTTTTGAGTCAGGAGAGTTAGAGGTTGGGCGATGCTGGAAAAGTTCTCTATAAATCGACGATAATATCCAGCTAAGCCTAAGAATTGGCCGATTTCCTTTGGCGATTTAGGCGCTTGCCGATTCTTAATTGCTTCAACCTTACTCAGATCAACGTGTATCCCTTGATGGTTTACAACGTGACCGAGGAATTGTACTTCTTGTAACCAGAAGTTACACTTGGAGAATTTTGCATACAACTTTTCCTGATTCAGAAGCTCTAAAATTATTCTTAGGTGTTGCTCGTGCTCTTCTTTACTTTTCGAGTAGATCAAAATATCGTCAATAAACACGATGACGAATTTGTCGAGGTAGGGTTTACAGACTCGATTCATGAGGTCCATGAACACTGCCAGCGCATTTGTTAATCCGAAAGGCATAACTAAGAACTCGTAATGGCCGTAGCGAGTCCGGAATGCGGTTTTTGGGATATCTTCTTCCTGGATTCTAACCTGATGGTATCCCGATCTAAGATCGATTTTTTAGAATTAGCTCGCACCTTGCAGCTGGTCAAACAGATCATCAATTCGGGGAAGAGGGTACCTTTTTTGATTGTTAACTTGTTCAATTCCCTGTAATCAATGCACATTCTAAGGCTCCCGTCCTTCTTTTTCACGAATAATACAGGTGCACCCCACGGGGAATAACTAGGACGTATAAATCCTTTATCCAACAATTCTTGCAACTGATTGGATATTTCTTGCATCTCGGACGGTGCAAGTCGGTAGGGTGCTTTAGCAACAGGGCCAGCTTGAGGTATTAAATCGATTCTGAATTCGACCTGTCGGGTTGGCGGTAATCCAGGAAGTTCTTCTGGGAAAACTTGTGGAAATTCGCGTACCACCGGGATATCATCCACCCGTTTCTCCTCAGAATCTGTGGCCATCAAGCTCGCTAGATACGCCACGCATCCCTGGCGTATATATTTTAACACCTTGAGGTGGGATATAAATGGTATCATTGTGCCCGACTTCTCTCCTTGCACTAACACCTCTTCGTCATCCGACACCCGGATCTTGACGATTTTCTTTTCACAGTTTATTTCCACTTTGTTACGTGCTAACCAATACATTCCCACTATTACGTCAAAACTACCTAATTCTACCGGTAATAAGTCAATCAGGAAGGATTGATCGTTCAGAATAAAAGGGCAATTCCGAACTATCTGATTAACTATCATGGTTTTACCGTTAGCGACTTCTACGGTATAAGTTTCTATGGTTTCACTAATCGGAAGGTTTGCTATCGATAGGAACTTAACGGTGACAAAACTTCTATCGGCGCCCGTATCAAATAATACAGAAGCGTAATGATCAGAGACGAGGAATGTACCTGTCACTACGCTGGGGTCCTGGCGTGCTTCGTTCGCCCCCATCACAAATGCTCGGCCTCTCGCCGGATTGGACGACGATGCCTGACCCACGGTTTGCCTCCCATTTCCTCCCTGGTTCAGTTTCGGACAGTATCTCTTGAAGTGATCTGTGCTGCCGCATTCAAAGCAAGCACGGCTGGTGGTCATCATTTGGTTTCCTTGTGGGTTTTGTTGTCGGGCTAGTTGGGTCCTATGTGGCTGCGCACGGATAGGTTGCGGTTGTCGGTTAAGATTGTTTAGGTTTGTCCTACAACTCGGTGCGTAGTGCCCATTCCTGCCACACCGGTGGCACACTACTCCCTTGCACTCGCCACCATGCTGGTAACCGCATTTCCCACACTTAGGGAACGTCCCTTTCTGCGATTCCTGCCTTCCGCCTGAACTAGTCATGGCGTAGTTCTGGGCAGCGGGCCGAGCACGTTTATTTTGCTGCTTCTCCTGGATCCTATTGTCATACGTACCTCGCTTTCCCCCAGCAGACTCTCCTGCCACCTTCAGTGACCCACTCCTCACGAAATCGTATGTGATGATACCAGCTTGCATCACCGCACCCTCAAACATCTTGTGTCCCCCAGAGTTGACTATACTCCTTACTACTAAAGTTAGTCCCCATATATAACGCTCAACCCTCTTTGACTCTGGGGTGACCAACCATGGCACCAATCGCGACAATTCATTAAATCGGTTCGTATAACCCAAGTGGTCTGCCCCCTGCATCTCCAGGTTCCACAATTCGTTTTCTAACTTCTGCAGTTCGTTTTTCGGGCAAAAATGTTCCAGTACAAGGGCCTTGAGCTCTGCCCAGGTCATGCGGTTTGTCGCTGCCTGACCGCGAGTTTGCAATACTGTGTTCCACCATGTCAAGGCATGGTCCGTGAACGTGCAAGTAGAATACTTAACAACGTAATCCTCAGGGCAGTTGCTGATGTTCACAACAGACTCTATTTTCTCAATCCACTTAACCAACCCATTTGGTCCCTCAGACCCTCTAAATTCTAGGGGCTTGCACAACATAAAATCTTTAATTGAACATCCCCTTGTTGCAGGAGTCGGTTCAGTGAGGTTCATTTCTACACTAGGTATAGGGCCTTTACTGTCTGTAACGACCACCCTAGGCGGTGCGTCATTACTCGGAATCGGGTTACCGTTCGGTGGAGGGTTAACATTTTGTTCCCCATAATTATTGGTGGTCGTTTGATTGCTCGCAGGGTCTGGATTGGTCGTATTGTTAATACTGGCGGCGATGCGCGATACTATATCCGGTATCGCCGCCTCTAACTGTCGAGCAATCAGACGATCCACATCCACTTCTGACATTCGAGCTGACCGTTTTGGTGTCATTCTACACAACATTAAGAAAAATACATATAATTAATACAAATTTCAATTTCGATACACAACACACATTCCATTCATTAATAAACATCAGTACATATTACATAAACATCATCACATAGATTGAGTTTTCATACATCAGTCCTACATTGGCATCATTTCGACATAACCCGCTATGGGTCAGTGCTTGAATGATACACCAAAAGTATCTACAATGATATCCCCAAAAGAGACCCCCTATGGGCTAGTGGCTGTACTATAACTACCCAAGATTCACTCTATGTTAGCATCGCCACTAACTGCTTACACAGAGTATCAAAAAGCGGACCCTGACTACTACCACCCTAACATAACTAAGCATGGTGGTATACCAACCACACCAACACTGCCACCATCACCACCAACACCGCCAGCAAACCCCGGATCCGTGTCTCCATCCGGTCAATCATCCACTGGGAGTATGCGCCCTCCCTCCTCAGCTGGCCAATCGCGTACTGGCTGTCCAGTACGCAGTCCGCCAAGTGTCTCCTCCTCTGGATCCCCACCGTCAAGGCGATGGTGTGCTCAACCACCTGCTCGGTGAGCACTTGGAGCCATGCAGCCTCGGAGGAGGGACGCTCATCCCTCTCCAGCCTAGGGGTACCCCACACGGGTGGAGGCACAGGCTCGGGCTGGGGACGGGAGGACTCGCCCCTGTGGAAAGTAGGTCTGGGTGGGGTAGAGGTAGGTGGGACATAGGGGACACTGATCCGCGCCGTGAGGCGGGATCCGGTCTGGGAGGGGTAGGGGTGGCCTGTGGTGCGGGTGGGGTGGGGGATCTGGCAACCCTAGTAGGGGAGGACAGGCTAGCACTCCTACGGCTAGTCTCACTAGGCTCAGTGCTGGATACTAGGCGTAAGCTCCTAGAGTTCCCGGAACTGATCTCCTCCGGGTCCTCCTCCACTGACAGACTTCGTGATCTCGACATCCTTACCTGTACACAAGTTAGCAAACATATAGTTCCTTCCATAATGTAAATCATAATTAATATACACATACTTATACAACTTTGTCACATAAAAATATTATCATATACTTACACGTATGTTGCCAATTTTACCAATTAATATTCCCCGTGACTTCCCCTGAATTCCCTCGTGCGGACAAGTCTGTTATTATGTTCCGGACCATAATAACTCACTTGCCCATCCAAGTTCATCCAGATCTCATCACTATAAATTATTAGTTGATATTCAGATCCTATAATACTTGAGCTACTGTTATATTTTAGGTATCTTTTAAAGACATCCTAATTCTTTATAACCAATGGCTCTGATACCAAGTTCTGTAACACCCCGTAACCGCAGCGGAAACGTAAACGGGATGCAACAGACACGTCTGATATCAACAGCATTGCTTGTAAAGAAAACACCACTACATTAATTTACACCATATTACATTGTTCCGAGTTTAGTTACCGTCTAGGCGTTAGCACATAAGTTTTACCAACATTACATTAACATATTTAATACAAAAAGATCATTAAGCTTCCACAAAAAAAACACGCATCGTCAGGCATGTAGCAATTAATCCAGTTTGGGGGTACCTAGAAAGCATGTAAAGAAAACGGGTCAACTACGAATAGTTGGTGAGTTTCACTAATTTAAATAAACAGTGACAAATCATTATAAATATCATATATTAGCGATGTAATTATGCTGAGCCCACAAGTGAAACCTCTGACTATCCACATACAACCTCGTGCGGACACTCCGCCCACGAACCTGCCCCAAACCGCTATGCCTAACATTACATAGCAAAAATAAATAACAACAAAATAGACATGTGCAACTGGCTAGGAAACATCAGCAAATCCATGCCGGACCAGTTGGGTTTGTCAGACCAATAGTACTATTCACACTCTACCGGCTTTTAGCTAATCACTCATGTTACGGGGCCTTACAATGTTAGCAACTCAGACAATTACCATCTTAGTACATTTCCGTACGATTCCCGCACAATAAGATATATATAAATACACGCAAATCCATGCGTTCAGTATGTACTTAAACATTTTAGTAGTAACATGCTTCCCGCCCCGAGAAAATATTTAAAAACAATTCAGAAAAAGGGGCTCGTGAAACTCACCTTTCGCAAGCAAGTAGGTACGCAGCTACTAATCCGGATCTGTAATACGATCCCTAAGTTCGTTACTATACAATCACTATTAATATAACTTTAACCGTGTTAACCAGTACATCTAGGGACACTGTTAACCCAGTACTGTACCCGTTCCGGGGGCAATGTTAACCCAGAAACACTTCTCCGGACTCAGATTGTGATATCATTTAGAGTTCAATAGTTAAAATTACTATCAGTTCGTTTTTCCCGTTTTGCGTGCCTAGCACGGTTATCCGTTTTTACGTTCCAAAAATGAGTTTGGTCACACACGACCCGAAAATAGTTGTTGACTGATAGTTTAATTAAAGTTGTGAAATTAGAGCTCGGCTTAGACGCCCCGATTGGCCGCGGGACCCGTTTCCGTCTTTAGTGTACCGGAAACTGTTAAATCGGATAAAATTACTCAAATCATCCGAATTATTTTCGGATGATTTATTTTTACCTGTTTAACCCAGTTATATGAAAACAGTTCATTTTTAGGGTTTTTATACACCAGTCAGCTCGTTTAGGCGAACTTTACCGGTTTACGCGTTTTAAACTTTTAAAGTTTGTTTTTATTTTCTTTTTAGCACAAATAATTATCCGTTTAATCTCGGATCTTGAAATTTTGCACAAACCACTTTTTGACAGTGGGGAATTTCATAAAAATATTTCCAGAATTAATTTTTATATTTACAATTTATTTATCTATTTTTAAACACCATTTAAACACTAAATATGTCGTAAATACCAAACGACCTTAGAAAAATCCCAAATTTTTCCTGGATTACCCCTGCCATCCACATGGTCCCCTGTAATTTTTCCAGAACCAAAATCTCTTTTTACCTGCCATTTTCACTATAAGCGAGCTAGAAAACCCTAGAACTTGTTTAACCGAAAAGCCTACTTAGACTTCTCCAACTGACCTAAAATTTTGTGTGTGACTTTTACATGTTATAAAAAGCTTATCTCGAATTTTCCAGAATTTATCATGATATTTAAATATTTTTCACCATTTTTAGCCAAAACCGAGCATTAAATTCACCAAATTTGCATCCTTTGTCAAAAAATTACCAAATTTTCACAGATCTCATATTTTCATGTGTAGATCATCTCTGTGAAATTTCGTAGCCTAACTCTAAATTTACCGCAATCTGTCCAAAACACATACACCATACAAAAACCGAACTACCTTGTGTTTTTTGCTTCAAATCGCAAGGATCTTGCTTTCTAGCCTTTGTTATCAACTAGATACAACACCTACAAGCACAATAAC
Source organism: Bidens hawaiensis (assembly GCF_021521415.1). Lineage (NCBI taxonomy): Eukaryota > Viridiplantae > Streptophyta > Magnoliopsida > Asterales > Asteraceae > Bidens > Bidens hawaiensis. Next base: position 28,258 of record NW_027496592.1, on the reverse strand, counting down.
ACCACACCAAGCAAGTTACACCCACAATCAAGCCATTTCTTTCATGGGTTCGGTTATGATTTAAAAACAAAGATTTAAACCGTAAAAATTCGTTTTCGGTTCGTTTAACTCCTTTCTTCGACCAAGATCCCTTGTATAACCCGTATACATCACTTGATCATGCAAGAATCGGTTTCCATCTCGTGTTTTCACCCTTTTTTACTTGGAACCTCATTTTCTTGCAAATAAACTCAAGAAAAGAAGATGAAAACATAAATGACTCGATTTTTACCTTGCTTTTCTTGCTAAAAATCCGGGTTTTTAGTTCATAATGTGGAGAGAATTGATGAATGTTGAAATGTTGTTTACAAAAAAAAAAATAACAAAGGCTAGGGGTTATACCCTCAAGCTGATCGGACCAAAGAGGGAGGTGGGGTGGGACCCACCTTTCCATTTCTAGCCACTCATTTAGATTTTGGAAACCCGGATAATGTTTTGGATAATCTGGTTCAGTTCGTTTTTCGGTTAAATGTTTAATTTAACTTAAAACGAGGCTAAAACGGTCGTTTTCGGCTTAAAAATGAAATTTATATAAAACTAATTTAAAAACTTTAAAAAAACTTAAACCATGACTTTTATTAACTTAAAACATCATATTATTAATAATTGCGCATCTTTTTCGGCTTGATCGATCATCTCTTGCTCGGTTTGGTATTAAAGGTTTCGTTTAACGTACCGACGTACCATTAAATCGAAAATTCTTTTTCTGTGCTTTAATTCATTTATCCCGAAGTTTTAATACTTCGTAAACATCACTAAATATCATATATCTCGTCTATAATGTAATCCTCGATTCGTTCGGGCTTCAATAACCGTTAATCGATTAATCGTATTCCCAATACGATTAACTGTATAATCGAGTATAATCCGTGCTGTGAATCATACATAGTCGTATAAACGCATTATGATTCATATATTCATTATTAAATAACACATAAATAGTATATACCGGTTAGGGTATACCTTATTTTGCCGGAATCGTTACAGGCGACCACGTTAGCTTTACCGGGATAGTACTTAATGTCACAGTCATAATCCTTTAACAACTCCAACCATCTTCTCTGTCTCATGTTCAGTTCCTTCTGCTCAAAGAAGTACTTTAAACTCTTATGATCTGTGTAAATGGTACACTTAGTACCATACATATAATGTCTCTATATCTTGAGAGCATGCACTACTGCTGCTAGCTCTAAATCATGCGTCGGGTAAGTACTCTCATGGACTTTCAACTGTCTAGACGCGTAAGCTATCACCTTTCCTCGTTACATCAACACGCAACCTAACCCACGATGCGAAGCATCAATGCAAACAACTAGATCCTCGTCATCATCGGTATAGAGGTAGGGTACTAAAAAGACCCAAATACCCTTAAGTGACACCCGCGGGTCAACCAAAAGCATGTCACAAGTCACCCGCATAGATCATCTGAGGAAGAAACACCCTCATGACACATGCGGAAGCATCCTGGCACCCTCAAAAGTCATCCGCAAGAAAGAATACCCTTCCGCATAAATGACCACGATGTAATGCCCCGGGACAGCTGTCAATAACCAGTTACCTTCTAGAAGATTTGCCAAGATGCTTTCTTAGGCAATACGTGATCCTTAGCCAATAAACTAATGGCATCTGGCAAGGTCGTTATAACCGTGCACATGGCCAATATTACCCCATAAACCAATGCTATAAGGACACGTGTCCAGGTTGTTATACATGCACATGCAACGTATAGGCTAAATCTATCATGGTGAGGACACGTGTCCAAACGGTTATGAAAGCATCTTCTAAAGGGACAGTTGGCCCAATCACTTCCCTACACCCTTCGGCTATAAATACCCTCTCAATCATCATGAGTTATTCATTCACTCCCACTGTACTCTCTCAATTTTCTTAAGTACTTTACTCTCGTCAGAACTGTACTGATTCTCACGCCGGAGGGTGGTTATGGGAAGACTCCCCCTCTTGTCCTTCCCGTAACGAGCTCACGGTGTTTGTTTTGCAGGTTCACGTCCTTGGACTTTGGGGAATTGTGTTCATATCGTATAGGCAGTTAACCGTATCCTACCCTGTTGACTCATCGGATCTAAGACTCATTAGTGGGGAGTAGATACATGTTTCTTCATTGGCGCCATCCGTGTCATTGTTAGAATAGCAAAAAAAATTTTCCGTCTTCTTTACGATATGAATCAATTACCTAAAGGGCCGAGGGAGAATCAATCGCAACCTCCACGAGATCTCAATATTGAATCATGTGAAGGAGCAACATACATTTTTGCTAGAATCACAAACTCTGCTCCACGAACTGATGTCGTGAACCCTGGAGGTTTCACCTTAGGTGGTTTAGTGGCTCGGGGACATTTCACTCCATTAGCAGATACTACTCCGGTAGATGCTGGGAATGTTGTTACACCAACTACTGACCTGGGGCATGTCACAGCCCTAAGAGGTTCTAACTTAAGAAATCTAGAATGAGTTACAAGAGAAATCCACCGAACTCAGTCGGAGTTAGGTTTGGAAGAAGATTCTGGTGATTCTAACCCAAGAAGAGCTCATCGTCATAGCTTCAGAACCGAAGGACTTTTGTCTCTGGATGAATGGCTTCGTGTTCAACAAGACAGTTTGAAAGCAGAATATGAACATCGGGTCCGGAATGAGAGTTTCCATGGCCGTACCCTGATGTACGACGAACCTCCCAGAAGATCTATCTCCCCCCCCCCCCCAATAAGGGGAAGCCACATTTAGTACTGTCAGCCACTAGAACAGAATGTAGGTGAGATCCAGAGGTTACGTCCTCGGCGTCGCATAGATATGCGAGTACCATATTATGAGGATGAATTGGACGGATATGACTCAACGTATCATCTGGAAGGTAGTTACTACAGCGGGGATAGTCGCCTCATTTCGTACGGACAGACTAGCTATCCGCCATGCGGAGTATCACAGTAATGCTGAGTATGATTTTTCCAAACCATATCGCCCGGAATCTTTCGCAGAAAAATCAAAATTTATTTCAAGCATTGCGACAGCTCCATTCCCGATTAACGCAAAGATTCCAACATCCGTTGGAACATATAACGAAATGACTGATCCTAGTGATCATCTGTTAAGGTTTGAAGCGGTTGGAGGAGTCAGTGTTTGGACTCTTCCATATTGGTGTCATATGTTTGCACTAACATTCACCGGGGCGGCACGGGAGTGGTTTGAGAAATTACCATGCGGACAGATTAAAAGTTGGAAAGATTTCGTAGCAAAATTCTCTCAACACTTCAGCCAACAAAGAAAACATACGCGTGATACTTCAGAAATACTGGATGTCGAAAGGCGAAATAATGAATCCATTGAGGAATTCATTACTCGTTTTAATAACGAGAGCCTTAACATCGGAGGGGTTAGTGAAGACATGCTGAGAGGAGCGTTCCGTAAAAATGTCCATAGTGACGCCTTAATTCGCACGCTAACTGGAAAAGACGGAATGCCCGAATCCTGGGACGAAATCATGACAGCAGCTAAGTTGTACGCAAGAACCGAAAAACACTAGGGTCCGGCAGCCAGAAGCAATTACCAAGGGTCGAGTTCTAGACTCTAAGACCAAATAAACAAGCTAAAGGAACAATCTGGTCAAGGCTGCAACCGACCACAGAGCAACCGAAGCAGTTCGATGCAAGATCGTTGATTGGCAACAAAAACAAGCGTAACTTTCCAACACGATCTTCCAACAGCAGCTGGACTCGGTTGTCAAAAACTCCTTCAGAAATCCTCACAACTGAGAATCTGACTTTCCGCAAGCCTCAACCGTTACCGAGGAAATCATTCCTCGACAGTAAAAAACACTGCACGTACCACAATGATATAGGGCACAATAATAACGAGTGTGTGTCCCTAAGGAATGCAATAGAGGCAGCTGTAAAGAACGGGAAGTTAGATCATCTGGTCAAAAGTGTAAGACCAGGGGCTGGTAAACCTCCCGCAAAGGATAACCAGGCCCGGCCAAAAGACAAATAAAAGATCTCAACATCCACATGATTTAGGGTGGCCAGCAGATTAATGGTAAGAGAAAAGAATTTGCGGACGAAGAGTGGAAAAACGAGCCCGTCATTTTTCGCGTATCAGAGGAGGACCGTGCAAAAAGAATCCTCTAATAATCACTGCTTTATTTGGACATTATCGATCGCAGTATGTGTTCTTTGACACTGGTAGTACATCCGACATTATGTACGAATAGTGCTTCGAACAACTTGAGGAAGATGATAAAGAAAGGTTACGACCTATTCATGCACTCGTTTCTGGGTTTGGTGGGGAAATAATGCATCCGCGTGGTTTCATTACATTCCCGGTCACACTTAGTGACGAGGTTCACTCAAGAACTGAGGAAGTCGAATTTTTAGTTTTACCGGCAACCTCTAAACATGATATTATTCTCGGACGAGAGGCAATTGGTGACTTTAATGCCCATCCGTCCACAGCTCACAGAGCAGTAGGGATTCCGAACCGCACTGGAGTAGCAATAATTCATGTTAACCGACACTGCTTCACAACTGAAAGTTCGAGGCCAAGCAAAGTTTCAAAGCAAAATCAACGGACTGAACTGGAGAAATGGTTTCTTAACAAGAAGTTTTCTGATCAAACTGTAGTAATTGGTCCGGCTATCTCTGAAATCGTCCAAACCTTTTTGAAGCAATTATTGACCAAGAACATTGACATTTTCGCATGGCAGCCCGAGGACATGACCGATGTCTCGCGGAGCATTTCGGAACACAAGTTAAAGGTTAATCCATTAATCACCCCAGTCATACAAAAGAAACGAAAGATGGGCTCGGAACAAACAAAGGCCATGAATGAACAGGTACAAGATCTTCTACATGCCGGGATTATATGGGAAATTAAGTATCAAACATGGGTGGCCAACATAGTGATTGTCCCAAAAAGCAACAAAACGTGGAGAATGTGCATAGATTATAAAGATCTATACAAAGCATGTTCGAAAGATTGTTACCCACTTCCGGAGATCGACTTAAAGGTAGATGTTGTGGCCCCTTTCAAATTTAAGTGTTTCCTCGATGCCTACAAAGGGTATCACCAGATTCATATGGCAGCCGGTGACGAGGATAAGACAGCGTTTCGCACTGACCAAGGAACATTCTGTTACAGTATGATACCTTTTGGATTAAATAATGTGAGGGCCACATACCAACGATTGATGGATCAGGCCTTCAAGAGTCAGATAAGTCGAAATCTCAAAGTTTATATGGATTATTTAGTGATAAAAAGCATCGAAGAAGACCAGATGTTAAGAGACATAGAGGAAACTTTTGAAACGTTGAGAAGCATCAACATGAAACTCAACCCAGCAAAGTGTTCCTTCGGGATGGAGGAAAGAAAGTTCCTCGGGGTAATCGTTACAGGCACGGGTTTTAAGGCCAATCCGGACAAGATACAAGCAGTAGACTGCATGCCATCTCCCACATCCCTCAAGGAAGTTCACACACTTAACGGGAGATTGGTAGCGTTAAACAGGTTTCTAGCAAACCACGCTGCTAAATCTTACCTGTTCATTTCAACACTGAGGAACTGCCTCAAAAAGGCACAATTCAGATGGACTCCGGAAGCCGAGCAAGCATTCCAGGAAGTCAAGAAATGTTTAATGGAATTACCTACGTTAACTGCTCCTCACGCAGGAGAACCATTAACACTATATTTGTCGGCATCCGACATTGCTGTGGGGGTTGTCCTATTGACGGATAGGAAAAATGTTCAAACTCCAATCTATTACGTCAGTAGAACACTATCGGACCCGAAAACAAGATACTCGATGTTGGAAAATTTGGTTTTGGCATTGGTTTATGCCGCCAGACGGCTCAGCAGATATTTTCAGGGTCACCCTATCAATGTGTTAACTGGATATAAACTCAAGAACGTGTTCAGTAAGCCCGAATTGTTCGGGCGACTCGCAAAGTGGGCTATCGAATTGGGCGAACATTCGATAGAATATAAACCAAGACCGGCAATCAAAGGACAAGTACTGGCGGACTTCGTCACGGAAGTCCCGCAACACAAAGAACAAGAATGTTTAATGGAACAGCAACCCCAAGCACCTCTGGAACAAGGGCAAGTTTGGTCATTGTTCACGGATGGAGCTTCAAGCAGTGAAGGGGCAGGTGCAAGCTTAAGGCTAGTCCACCCTGAGGGGCACGAGTTCACATACGCCATCAAATTGGACTTCAAAAGTACCAACAATGAGGCGGAATATGAAGCCTTCCTGGCAGGCCTGCAGATAGCGAAAAAGCTTGGGGTGAAACATTTGGAAGCACGGGTGGATTCTATGCTAATTGCAGGACAAATAAACGGAACATATGAAGCCAAAAATGATGTCATGGCTTCTTATTTGTCACAAGAAAGGGTCTTCATACGCCAATTCTCCTCTTTCAATGTTGTTCACATTAAGAGGAGTGAGAACAAATCGGCGGACGCTCTTAGTAAGCTAGCTTCAACAAATTTTGAGCATTTTGCCAAAGATATTCGTGTTGAAGTTCTAGATCATCCATCCGTTCCACATAATCAGGTCCTGATAATTCAAACTGGCGTTGAATCATGGATGACACCCATTTAAGCGTACTTATCTTCCGGAGCGCTTCCAGCAGGAAAGGCTGAAGCTCGGAAGATTAAATACAAAGCTCTGAATTACCAGTTGACTGATGGTATCTTATACCGAAGATCATTTCTCGGTCCGTTATTACGTTGCGTGGACGCAGAAGACGCAAATTAGCTAATTCGAGAAATCCAAGAAGGCATTTGCGGGTTACACGCGGGACCAAGAATGACAGTTGCAAAGATCATAAGCGCAGGGTATTATTGGCCTGGCATGCACTTAGACACTGTGCAGGAAATCAGAAAGTGTAATTCATGCCAGCTTCATGCCCCCAACACCCTGCGCCCAAAGAACGAACTAATTCCAGTAACATTTGCCTGGCCGTTCCAAAAATGGGCTATTGATATTATGGGACCCATCCCAGAAGCCCCGGGACGAGTCAAGTTCCTTATCGTGGCCATTGATTACTTCACTAAGTGGGTGGAAGCCAAACCAGTTGCATCAATCACGGCTTCAAGTGTGAAAAAATTCTTTTGGGAATTCATCATTTGCCGGTTTGGCCACCCGCAGGAATTGGTAAGTGACAATGGGACCCAATTTGCTGATACCGGATTGCAAGAATGGTTGAAAGAACTTCAAGTCATTCAAACCTTTACATCCGTAGCTTATCCACAAGCAAATGGTCAGGTCGAAAGAACAAACCGAACTATCAAGGAAGTGATCAAGGCAAGGCTAGGGACGAAACGAACGGGTTGGGTGGACGAACTGCCTCATGTACTCTGGGCCTTCCGAACCCAAAAGAACTCCAGTAATTTGGAGACACCCTTTAGCCTAACTTATGGTACTGAAGCCATGATCCCCACAGAGATTGGGATTGCATCCGCAAGGGTTCTGCTAATTGATGATAATGATCACGAACTTAGGATGAATCTTGATTTACTTGAGGAAAGAAGAGAATTAGCATCGATCTGCGAGCACAATTACAAGCGAAAACTTCAGAAGTATTACAACTCGCGGGTCCAGACATGTGAATTCGATGCGGGAGACTTTAAAGAATGCTCATTTGGCATTTTACAATACAAAACTTTCTTCACAAGCATTTTGCTTTTCTTGAACTACTTTTGATAATACAATACATAACTTTCATAACAAACTTTCAAAACATACTTCTTTTTTTTCATTTTTTTATATCACCCTAAAATATATAACTAATTCTAAGCTCGTAAAAAGATGGACATGTGGTGGTGTGCTGGTTTGAGTGCATCTAAGTCTTACCATCTCAAAGTTTTCAGATTATGGTAATCCTCTCTAAGCATCGAAATTCGGTTTCACCGTTTTTCAAATTATTATATAAATATATATATATATATATATATATATATATATATATATATATATATATATATATATATAAACTTACTGAAAAGGACTATCAAAGCTAGTTGGGCCTACCGACACATCCCAAGTTTAGTGCGTTATCTTTTATTTAATCTCATATATAATAGTAGTTTTAAAAACCAATCTCAAATTTTTCTATCATTTTCCATTATTTGCAAAAAATTCATTCAAATTTCGGGACATTTTTCTTTTTAACTTTTTTTTAACCATTTTTTTTATTTTTATATTTTATATTTTTTTTCTTTTTTTTTATTTTTTATTTTTTTAACCGTAAGAAAACGTCAGTTCCCATCCCCACACTTAAAATCTACATTGTCCCCAATGTAGGAATAGAAAAAGACATAAAATAAAGCAGAAAAATATGTAAGCATATAAAACAAATTGGAACAGACTCCCCTGGTAATAGTGCAGTTATCTTCACAAGTCTCATTCCAATGCGACCGTATAACATTTCATTCTCGGCCGCGGCTTCCGGGTGTCCTCTACAATATGATAGGCTCAGAAACTCCTCGTCCGAGTGGAGATTGAGTACGAACGAGAAAATCCAATCCTGCAAAATAAAACTCAAAAAAACCCAAAGCAGACATCAAACAGACTCTAAGGACTAAAAAGACTCAAAGAAAAAAATAAATTAAAGCAGAATAAAAATAAAAGAAAACAATGAGCTAAAAAATAATAAAAGAAAACAATGCAACTAAGTTTTATACAAACTCTACAACTCGGGCGAAGTCCCGAGTGTGCTCTCCTCCTCTACTCTCCAGGCGGATCAAGGTAGATCGCCTCCTCCTCGCGATCACCAAGTGGACCTCCAACATAATGCTTCAGTCTATGCCCATTCACTTTCCAAGAATGTCCATCATCAGCATCTATCTCAACCGTACCATACGGGAATGCCTCTTTCACAACAAATGGACCGGCCCATCGGGATTTCAATTTACCCGGAAACAACTTCAACCGGGAATTATGCAGAAGCACCTTATCCCCACACTTAAACTCTTTGGGCCCCTTAATATGTTTATCTTGACATTCCTTTGTCCGCTCCTTATACCCCCAACTTCTTTCATATGCCTCATTCCGTAACTCCTCAACCTCATGAATCTGAAGAAACCGACTCTTTCCCGCCCAGATAAATCAAGATTTACGGCTCTTAAAGCCCAATACGCACGATGTTCTAACTCAACGAGAAGATGGCACGTCTTTCCATAAACTAGCCGAAAAGGAGTGGTCCCGATAGGCGTTTTGAATGCAGTACGAAAGGCCCAGAGTGCATCATCTAACTTTTCATCCCAGTCCCCGCGACTATTCCTTACTGTTTTCTCTAAGATCCTCTTAATACCATGATTGGTGTTTTCCACTTGACCGCTAGTTTGAGGATGGTAGGCCGTAGAAAGTCGATGGGTGACCCCATAACGTTTCAGAACCTTATCCATCTGAGCATTACAAAAGTGGGTACCCCGATCACTGATCAGGGCCTTAAGAATACTGAATCGAGCAAATAGTTTTCGAAGGAATCCCACTACAACTCGCGCGTCATTTCTAAGTAAGGCTTGAGCCTCCACCCATTTGGACACGTAGTCGATAGCAACGAGGATGTATCTGTTCCCTCTAGACATAGGAAACATACCCATAAAATCGATGCCCCATATATCGAAGATCTCAACCACCTGGATGGGGTTTTGGGGCATCTCATTTCGGAATGAGATGTTACCGGCTCTCTGACATGCGTCACACGAACGAATAAACTCATGTGCATCACGAAAAATAGTCGGCCAATAGAATCCCGCATCGAACACGCGTTTGGTGGTATAAGTCGCACCAAAATGGCCGCCAGTCGGGTCCTTATGACAACGTCGAAAAATACTACGAGCTTCATCACCAAAAACACATCGCCGAATCACCTGATTCGAGCCAATACGGAATAAGTACGGATCCTCCCAAATGTAGAACTTGATATCTACAAAGAACATCTTCTTTTGCTGATATGTCAGTCCGGGCACTAACTCACCAGAGGATAGATAATTAGCAAGATCAGCAAACCATGGAAACCCCTCATCACTTGCCTTTACATATAATAGAGTCTCACCCGGGAAATCATCACCAATCCCCTGTTCCCGGGTCTTGTCCAAGTCAGAATTTTCTAGTCGTGACAAGTGATTGGCGGCAACATTTTCAGCTCCTCCCTTATCTTTAATTTCTAAATCGAACTCCTGAAGCAAAAGGATCCAACGAAGGAGTCGAGGCTTTGCATCTTTCTTAGCGAACAAGTAACGCAGAGCCGCATGATCAGAGAAAATGATAGTCTTAGAAAGCACGAGATATGAACGGAATTTATCGCACGCGAAAACAACAGTAAGAAGATCATTCTCCGTTGTGGTGTAATTCTCCTGAGCATCGTTAAGAGTCTTGCTAGCATAATATATGGGATGAAAATGTTTCTCTCGACACCGTCCTAACACAGCTCCAACAGCAAAATCGCTCGCATCACACATGATCTCAAACGGAAGAGTCCAATCAGGAGCAACAAGAATAGGAGCACTCACTAACCTCTCCTTAATCAACTCAAATTCCCTCAAACACTCCTCACTAAAATTGAACGGCTTATCTTTCTCTAGAAGCTGAGTCATTGGACAAGAGATTTTCGAGAAATCTTTAATAAATCGGCGATAGAATCCCGCATGACCTAAAAAACTACGAATAGACTTCACAGACGTTGGTGGTGGAAGTTTGGAAATGGTTTCTACCTTTGCTCTATCTACCTCAATCCTCGATTAACTCATGAAAAATGGCCACCATGCACCGCTGAAAGGTGGATGGAGCGTTACATAATCCGAATGGCATGCGTCGGTACGAGAATGTGCAAAGGGACATGTAAATGTGGTCTTCTCCTGATCACCCGGGGCGTTGGGGATCTGGATATAACCGGAAAAGCCATCAAGGAAACAATAGAACTGCTGTCCTGACAAACACTCTAGCATCTAGTCGATGAATGGAAGCGGGAAGTGGTCCTTTCGTATGGCCTCGTTAAGTCTGTGGTAGTCGATGCAAACTCGCCACCCTGTTACAGTCCTTATCGATATGAGCTCATTCTTTTCATTCATGATAACTGTCATACCGCCCTTTTTAGGGACCACCTGGACTGAACTAACCCATGCAGAGTCGGAGATCGGAAAAATCAAACTAGAATCGAGTAACTTAATAACCTCCTTCTTGACAACCTCCTGCATGTTCGGGTTAAGCCTCCTCTGCGGCTGCACCACAAGTTTAATCTCGTCTTCCATAAAGATTTTATGTGTGCAAAACGACGGGTTTATACCTTTGATATCCATAAGCTTCCATGCGATGGCATGCTTATGAGATTTCAGAACAACCATCAACTTCTCCTTTTCCTCCGTCTCCAAACTCGAAGAGATGATGGCGGGAATTTGAGACCCCTCTCCTAAAAACGCATACTCGAGGTGAGAAGGTAAATCTTTTAGCTCTAAATATGGGGGGTTCTCAACTGATGGTATTTCGATCGGAAACTCTCTCTCTTCAACCGCAAGGACATTAGAAAATATTTGGGAACTCATGATCGGCTGGTGTCCTCCCGTCTCAAGTAACTGCTGCTCCTCCTTCTCCTGCAACGCAAAATCAAATTCTGTCATCTCGAATGACTGATTTTCCACATCGATGATCTGGGTGTCGGACGTATCTCTCTTGCAGACCTTCATAAGATAGTCGCCTACATGCATCATGAAAGTGTCGATGAAGTAGAGAGTGTCATCATGCTGCTGTGTAAGTAGAGAGTGTCATCATGCTGCTGTGTATGCCTCATGGATTTCTGCATGTCGAATGTGACCGTGTCATCATGAACTCGAAGAGTCAATTTGCCATCGGCAACATCAATGAGAGCGCGTGCGGTGGCTAAGAATGGACGGCCGAGGATGAGCGGGACGTTCGAGTCCTCATCCATATCTAGAATAACAAAGTCGACCAGAAAGATGAATTTGTCCACCTGCACCAACATGCTCTCCACAATGCCCCTTGGGAGCTTCACAGATCGGTCTGCCAGTTGAATACTCATTCGGGTGGGAAGCAGCCCTCCCACGTTAAGTTTGGCAAACACTGAATAGGGCATGAGATTAATGCTTGCACCGAGGTCGGCTAAAGCATTGCAAACATGAAGATTACCAATCAAGCAAGGAATGGTAAAGATGCCCGGATCTGTCATCTTCCTAGGAAGCTTGTTCTGTACGGCGGCAAAACACTCCTCACTAAGAGTAACAATCGAAAGCTCCTGAAGTTTCTTTTTATTAGTGAGCAAATCTTTCAGAAACTTGGCGTGTTTTGGCATATTCGCGAGAGCTTCAATAAACGGAATGTTCACATGGAGCTTCTTATGCATGTCGAGAAACCTAGAGTATTGCTCCGAATCATTCTTCTTCACTAGACGACCGGGATATGGCGGTTTTGGCTTATAGACGCGCATCGGTTCCTGTTCAACCTGCTTCTCCTTCTCAACTAACGCACCACCTGACCGTGAGGTACTTGCTGGGCCTAGCCTCTAGTTCACCTTCTCAGGTGGTGTCTCCATCTCCAACTCCTCATCAACTTCCTCCTCACTTGGTGTATCTCTAACTATACCTCTCCTACTTCGGGTGGTCACTGCCTTGGCCTGAGCATTTTGAAATGGTTTAGAATAGGTGGGGCCAGGATTAGGAACGATGTTACTTGGAAGACTCCCCGAGGGTCGTTGATCAATCTTTGAGGACAACTCACCAAACTTGGCCTCGAGATTTTCAAATGCGACCTGTTGTCCCTTCATAAACGTCTCATGCTGCAAAAGAGTGGATTTGGTGTTAACATCATTTTGTAAGAGCTGATTTAACAATTGAGATTGGTTAGCCAACATCTCCTCGATCTTAGAAGTACTATTTGATACAGGAGCAGGTTCAGGGGCGGGTTCTTGGAACAAATTCTGGCGTTGCTGATAACCGGTGTTACCTGCCCGCCAGTTAGAATTATTGTTTCACCACCCTGAATTGAAGGTACGGTTTTGATTAGCAAGAAAATCTACCTCCTCCTGAGAATCAACTGGACAATCGGCTGTCTCGTGATTTCCACGACATATCTCGCACCTACGAGCTTGCAACCTAAGCTCTTTAACTTCCCTCTTCAATGCATCCACATCTGCCAACACACTCGTATTCTGATCAACATGATGCACTCCACGTGATGCTGAGATGGTTGCAGCCTTGGCAGCCAAGACGGACCTTCTACTCGGTGTATGCTGATCCCCTAATGCTATGCTCTCGAACATTTCTTCAGCCTCCTCTATGGTGAGTTTATCGAGCATGTTTCCTCCAGCGGCGGTATTGAACCGTTGTTGGGTTTCGGGAGTAAGACCGTTACAGAATTTTTCAACCACAGCCCAATCGTTTAGGCCATGCTGAGGACAACGGCTTATAAGAGTTTGGAAACGCTCCCACGCAGAATAATATGACTCATCGGGGTCCATATGAAAAGAACGTATTTGCTCGCGTAAACGTCCGGCCTTCGATGGAGGAAAATACTTCCTAAGAAACTTGGATTGCAAGTCGGCCCATGCGGCGATTGAAGCGTTTGGAAGAGAGTCAAACCATGTAGCAGCACGACCGGAAAGTGAGAACGGGAATAACTTAAGATGAATGACGTCAGACGAGATATTATTAATATTAAAAGTTTCGCAGATCCGCACGAATCAGGACAGGTGTCCCGGAGCATCTTCGTCATCCAAGCCGTGGAACTGAGCAGAATTAGGGATAGAATTCATGACGTGAGTGGGAATTTGCCAATTTTGGTTATTAGTCGGAGCAGGTCGGACAATTGCGGATCGGGCTCCCATGATGCCATCGCTGGCTCTAGCATGAACGATTTGTCTCGGTGGTGGAACGGCGTCGCCCATATCTATTCTAGGAGTAGAGACGATAACCTGGATGTCGGGTGAATCGCTCTCGCTATATGTAGTCTCCTTAAGTCGCTCTTGAAACTCTCTCTCATGCTCTTTTGATGCAATGAATAAAGGTGGGCCTTGAGAACGGGTATTATGCATAAACTAAAACAAAAAAAAATAATAATTTAATTAATTTTTATTTTTAATTTTTTTATTTTTTTAAGAAAAAACTAAACCTAAAGGCACAAACAGCAAGTAAAGACACCTAAAGGAAAAATGACAACTAAATAAAAAAAACAAATAAACAAATAAACAGATCAGATAATCAACTCGGTTTAAACAAAGAATTTGCCAGTGTCCCCGGCAACGGCGTCAAAAACTTGATGGGTGAAAAAACGTATATAATATTAAAAACCAAGTTTTACCGAATTCACCTAAAAAATTACACAATCGGTAAGCGTACCGGTCGCAATGTAGTTAGCAAGTAAGAACGGATATCGAACCTAGGACACTATGGGTAACTCTAATTATTAAACCTAAAAGATTACTAATCTAGACTTTCTTTTGATTTTTTAGAATTTTTTTTATATTAATTAAACTAATAAAACTTAACTAATTAAAATTTAAACTAAAAATAAAACTTTATAAAAATTGGGTTTTACTAATATGCGAGAAACGACTACCTAGGTAATCGAATCCTAGTAGTTAAACTTAATAGCTAACGAACTTGACTTGGTTAAAAAACAATACCTTAAAAAAATATGACTCTAAAGACCACTAAAATACGCTAGATCGCCTCCCGGCCTCACCAACGACACCCTAGAACTCTAATGACATGTGAAGCTCAATTGTTAAAGGGTTGGATCACCTCCCAGTCACACCATACCTAATAATACTATGGTACCCCACTACCCAAATCACCTCCCGGTCTCTTCGGATACAATATATATTAATATAAAGGGGGTATTTTTAATTAACTTGAACAAAACTTGTATCACAATAATCTAAGGGACCTAGGATAACTCACTCCCGTGCAATTATTACCCAAACCCGCAAAAGACAAAGATGACACAACACTAAATTACCTCTCGGCCTCTCTAGTGAAAGAACAATAAAATCTAAACCACTTTCAATACTTATTCCTACGATTTTTTCGACCATAAACCGCAAACAAGTTGAAAACACAAAGTAGACAACCTAATGAAGCGCCTAACAATCACCAAAAACTATTAAACACAAGTGAAATAAATATTAAAGTAATAAACTAGATTCTATTACGCAACAATATTATGATCAAACCAATTAAAAGTTTTACCATAATATTAAATCAACCAACATCAAATAAATAGTTCGTCAAACCATTAAACTAACATAGTACTCAACCAAAACCTAGGCACTATAAAAGTTTTTAGCTACTCATAATAAAATACAAAACAAAAATAAATGAGTTCATGACACAAAATAAAATAAAATTTAAACAAATAATTAATACCCAACTTGATAATGAGATCTTGAACTTAATGCCTCCCAACAATAATCACCAAACCTTCCAAGAAATATATTGCCATCAAAAGCCAATCAGTCTATGTTTTTGCTGCGCCACCAAATTTATTATTATATTTTCGATGTCTTTCACCACAAAAAAACCAAAACCCCAAAAGTAATATATATATATTATATTCTGCTTCTCTTTCTTGGACTTCTCGTGAGCTCCCTAACACAAAACACAAATACAAGTTGTTGTGCTTTGACAAAACCAAAAAAAAAACACAACAGTAGCCGCTCCAATCTGCTTCGTATCCTCCCTCTTTTCTTCTTTGCCTCGTGTCTTTTTTTATTTATAATAATGTAGGGTTTTACTTGATGCTCTAACAAATCTTAAAGCCCATATAAGTTTTTATTTTCATGTCATGGTTCCTTTTATTTTTTTTTATCCTCTCGTAAGCCCAGCCCATATGTCTTGTAAAATTTTGAAGTCCAAAACTTTGACACCTAGTTTTAAATTCGTTGTCTCATGAAACCTTTGAACTTTAAATATGTATCAGTTGAGAGTAATATTAAATAAAAACAACGTCAAAAGCTATTTAAAATGTAGGAAATATCTATTATATTTATATATAATATTGCCCATATCAATTACAACTCGCGGGTCCAGACATGTGAATACGATGCGGGAGACTTTGTCTTCCGCAATAACGAGGCTTCCGGTAAAGAGCCTCTGGGCAAGTTAGCCCCAACTTGGGAGGGACCTTATAAAATTAAACAAGTACTATCCAAAGGTGCCTACAAGTTGGAGAAGTTGGATGGGATAGAAATCCCTCGAACTTGGAACGCAGCACAGTTAAAGAAATGCTATATGTAGCAATTTTATTTACTCTTTTATTTTGGCCTGCGTGCCCACACAGACTAGCAAGTTATGCAATTCCCTTTATTGTAAAAAGGCTTATGCCCAATGTATGAAAATGTCGAGTTAATCTCATGTTATTTTGGTAAGTTGTAATCTTTTTTTGACAAAAACGAAGTTCCGGATAGACACTTATATTATAGTACATAAGACAAAGTGCACCAGAAGAAAACAAGACGTCTTATTATTGATCAAAAGAGATTACAAAAGAAGAAAAATTACAAAGGAAAGTATATACACATCTACGGGGTGACGTTTCCGTCTTCCGTGCTATCATCGGTTTCCTCTTCTTCTTCCTCCTCGTCAAGATCCAATAGTTCTTTTAATTGTTCTATGGCATCCTCCTTATCCGCGAGCTCCGATATATGATCGGAAAGAGAAAACTTCAGAGTATCAAAATTCTTGGTTTTTTCAAGAAGGATAGCAGCAGTGTTCTTGCCGGTCAGAACGTACTTCTCCGAAACCCGGCCTTCAGAACCAAATTTATATCCCTCCTCAAAGCCCATTTGTCGGCCTGCTTGCTCGGAAGCACGGAGGAGCACCGCAACGCAATTCCCAAGATCATCACTGTTCCGAACGTCAGTAATAACCTATTAAGTCAAACAAACATGTGTGAGCACATACACATCCGAATTAATTATGTTAACAAAAAGACTTGTTACCTTGGGAATTGCTGTCGATAGAAGACATTTCTCATCCGCCTGAGCCCGGATAAGATCCATTTTATGACTAGCACACTCCAAGGCTTGGTCTCGATTCTTGGCTTTCAGGTCGGACAAGCGCTTGTCCTTGGCTGCCGAGTCAGCCTGAAGGATCTTTATCAGCTCAGCTTGCTCATCCAGCTGTTTCTGAAGAACAGTCTTGGCTTCTTCAGCGGCAAGACGTTCAGCTTTCTCCGCCTCCATGGCCCGATGACTCTCCTGAGCTTCAGTCAACGCCTTAAGAGCTTCTTTTTTGGCGTCAAGCAACTTAAGCTCAGTTTCGTCCAACTCTTCGTTCATAGCCAACCAATCACGTCGTATTTCTTGATTGGTAGAAATAGTGTTCGCCATATGATAAGAGTTGGAATCTAAAAGCTCTTGGCGAATGCGGCGACGTTGTCATTCCTTTTCGGCAGGAGGAAGACTTTCCTGAAGATATTCGTGACAAACGTCCGCATCGCTTAATATTGAATTTCGGCGTAGCGACCACCGAGGATTATGCGGAGTAGTATCTTCCTCCGCTTGAGATGAAGAGGCCTGTCCCCCATATTTGAACACACTAACTCCACCCTGATCACGGAAGCGGTACTCGTGATGAGGTGGAGATGTGGGGAGCTTCTCAAAATCACCAACCTCTTTCTCCTTAATAGTAGAAGAATCCGATAAATTGATCGGGTCTTGAGCAGTGTTCAATGGCGAGGTTGGTGGAGTTGGAAGTTGTGAGGCTGCTGAATCTTTCAAACCTGAAACTTGTCCAAAATAAAACTCCTTAGGTCACCAAGAAGCGGCAAATTCAAACCTAATTATAAGGGTTCAAATCTTACCCTTGGAAATGTCTTGGGCGGAAAGCTCTCGAAGACAAGCCCCCAAGTCCGTAATTTCGGTCTTCTCCTTCTTCTTCTTTTTCGTCTTAAGCGCGGCATCGGAAGGCTGCGCCTTCCGTTTGCCAGCAGCCTCAGATAACCCTCTTCTACAACTCGAGGTTCGCCCTCAACAGATTGAGGACCACCTTCCTCATCTGTAGTCGGGTCGGTGGTGGCCTTTGAATCTTGCTTACGGGTTAAACCTACAGTCGAATGAGAAGGATTAATAGCACCACTTGACAATCCTTCTTCACAGAGTGACGACTCCTCACTAGTTGAAAGAAGTACTATCACTCCGCTCGAAGTAATGGCAGTTACAGGGAGGGGTTGGGGAATATCTTCTCACTTTTTACCAAACTCCTCACCTTGTGCGTACATCGCCTTGGAGACAACAGGCTCCAGCGTGAGAGTAGTGGAAAAAAGAAAGTTGCTCCGCAAGCGCTACAAAAATGGTACATCATGCGGGGTAATGGGGCGGCGCACCATCATACCTCCCATCTTATCCACAAGAGTGGAGAGGATCGTACCTTCACCTGCAATCGAAGAACGTTAAAAGAAAGTAAACTGGGAACCCGGAATATTACAAGTAAAAACTTATTCCCATCGGAATTCTCATAATAAGGTTCCAAAGTGGGGAACGGCCACAAACGAATCATCTTGGCATGTACCATCACCCCTTCGTGGATAGGAATCATGGGCGTCGGAGTCTTAGTCAGAGTAAGAAACCAGGCACGACCTTCGTATTCGGAAGCAGGGACTTCCGGTAATTTGTCCTTCGGCTTCCGATGAGTCATTGTAAACGGGATAACATCTTCCCGAATCCAGAAAAATTTTGTCTTCCACCCGTGGATACTGCGAAGCCATTCAAAACCAATAAATCCTTTTCCGGTGGTAGCAAAACTGTACCAGCCTTCACGATAAGTTATCTTGTACAGTACGACAAACATGCCAACGGAGGGATCGTAGTTATGCGCTTGATAGCAAAACTCGAAATGCCGGATTCTTAGCATCCCAAAAGGATGATCTGGGATAAATGAATCCCATATGCCTTCAAGACCGATTGTAGGAACTTGGTTACAGGAAATCGGAAGTTCCCGGCGGTGAAATGGTCCAAGTAAATGGCCATATTCTTCGGCGGAGGCGCCGTTGCGATGGCTCCTTTCGATGGATGTTCGGCCTCCCATTCTGAAGGGAAACCGTATACGTTTTTAATATCGTCAAAGTCCTTCTCCTTGATTTCACATCCAACTTCATTAATAGCAGGAGGATTTTTCTTCTGGGTAGCCATTTTGTATAGAATATAAAAACGAAAGTAAGAAAGCAAAAGTTCTTTGATATAAGCAAAGGAGAAAATATGTAAGCGATAAGAATGAATTGAAGACATCAAGGCCTATTTATACTCATCGCAATTAATGCGACCGTCTGACTGACATAGGAAAGAGAAAATGCGAACCACAGGATGACTGACACGTCAGGCGGGAGATTTGAAAAAGTGCTTACAGGCTGTCAAACAGGTGTTCTACACGTCTAGTCAGCCACCGCCTAAAACTCTCTCTCCGCCTCGTCACCAAAAGATAATTACAAAATCATGGAAGGAAATTACAAATTCTAAGCTCCTACATCTATCCTAAGGATTAGGTGCCGAGAGACCTTCTGGAACTTTGTGAGCAGCATCCTCGGACTTGTCATCTTCAGACTCATCATCTCCAGACTCATCGTCAAGATAGACCCGCAACTGCTTCACGCCATCTTCATAAGAGGCGAACTCCGGAAGCATATTCTGCAGCGGAATGACAAGGTCATCATACTCTTGGACCCGCATGTCTAACTCTTGCTTCGCGTCAAGGCCATGAAGCGGGTGGCTCTCAATAGACTGTCCGGATTGGGCAAACGCCAACCCTTCATTAAAACCCTTCACCCGGCCAAAGCCTTCCGAAGCCGTTGTCAAGTTAACGAAGCAATCAGTAAGCTCCGTGCTCCTCTTGATATGATGGATGACCTGTGAACAAGATTCGTCAACATCATGGAATTAAAAACACAACAAATAAACAGTATACGAGAAAAACTTACAAAGTCAAGGCCACGATCGAGGAAGTATTGCCTTTCCCGCTCAGCGCGCTCCGCCCTACCACGAAGTTCTCCCAACTCGGCAGAAGCGCGGTTGCTTGCTTTAGTTTGGGATTGCAAAAGGGAGTCATATGCAGACTGCATCTCAACAGCAATCTTATCTTTCAATTTAGATTTCTCCCCTTGCAACTTTAAAGCTTCCTAGAGCTCTTGGATCCGGGCGTTCTGACGAGACACCTCGTCATGTGCCTTCTCCAACTCGTCCTTCTTCTTTTGAGTCTCAGCTCGATCGGCCTCCAGAACAGTGTTATGTTTCTCGCAGGCCTCTTTCCACCGTTTAGCAGCATCAGCATTTCGCTCTTTTTCGTTTTGGAGTGCAGCTTCAGCATCAATCTGTTTCCACCTAGCGGCACTCGCTGCTTTGCGGTGCTCATCGGCTTCCTTCTCCGCAACCTTCACTGCCTCGGAAGCCACACCAAGCTTCCCGCCCATTGTTCGCCACTCAGTAAGATTTCCTGACTACAGGCTAAGCTGTTAGTTAAGGAAATAGATAAGTCAGTATGAAGTTCCTGACGGGAGCGGGTCCGTTGGTATGCCACTTCGGCAGGCGGCATACAATGCTCAACAAAGTTCATGCAGGTCTTGCGATCTGAAACCCGAGACCCATTGACAATGTCCCAAGATGGGACAAATAAGTCATAGTCTCCCCCCAACTATACGTCCCCAAAATATTGCGAACTCGAGGTTCCAAGACGAACAGGAGTGGAGGAAGATTGTAATTGGGCCACCTTGTAAGGAACCCCCTCCAGCTTCATAAGAAGAGGCTCCAAATAAGAAATCATCCCCTTCGCCCGTTGTAAAAGGCGAAGAGGTAGGGTTAAATTGAGAAGAAGGTCGCATTGGAGACTCATTAACCCTGAAGCCCACTGTAGTAACTTCAGGATTATCATGTTGAGAACCGGTGACGTCACCACCCTGGAAAAGATAGTCCATAGATCCGGTAGTCACCGACTGAAAGTTAGACCCCTCCACGGTTGTTTCAATAGGAGGGGTAACAGGTCTATCCGCTTCCTTCTCCGGAGGAGGCGATGGTTTTTTTCAACAGTTGGTGTCGGCGTCGACAACTTTCCAACAGCAGGACGCTCAGCAATGGGTGGATCTGCATAAGAAAATTATAGTCAAAGCCCATTTTCAAAGAATAATGAAAGTTAACAAATAAGAACTCGCAGTTACTATCCCTAGACGCTCCACAAGGTTGGGCGGTAGTAGTTTCCCCGGACGATGTGTCCGGCGTTTCTTCGTCTTCGGCTCCTTCCCGGCGTCCGCAGCACTGGTACCTGCGTCACTTGCCTGAGATACACGGAGGGATCTCTTCCGGTAAAGTTCTGCCAGCAAATGAGAGACAGATGAAATCTCAGGAGCATCATCTGAACTTTCCTCCTCAAGGAGGGCGGAATCGTCACATAGAATGACGATTGTCCTGTTGGAGGTCAGCGCATTAAGAGGCAGAGGGTTCAGGATATACGCACCTGATTCGAAGATAGCCTCCGAGACAATCGGTTAAACACGAACTTTGACCGGAAAAATGAAGTATTTAGCAGTCCTTTCAAGAACAGGAGTATCCTTCGCATTACGGATATTCCTACCCACGCAACCCTTGCCATCATCCAAGGCGTTCAACATTGATCCAAAACCTGAAACAAACAAAAAACGTCAACAATAAAACTCAGGAACAGAAAGGAAGAGGAATAAAGTAGTAAAAGTCACGGCCGTCTAGCTCAATAAAAACAGGCTCCATGAAAGGAGAATGCCACAATCGACTCATAACCGCCCATACAAAGGCTTCTTCAGGAAGTGCCCGCATCGGCGTTGGTGAAGTAGTAAGCATGCGAAACTAGTCGCGCTTCTCATGGGCAGCCGGAGTAATATCAGTAAGAGCATCGTTGGGAGCGCGACGGATCATGGTCTCAGGCACCACGTCCTCGGAGATCCAAAAGAATTTCTTCTTCCAATCCTTGGAAGTATCCTCAGCCACGTTGCCAATAACTCTATCTGGCAAGCTATGGCAAGTAAACCATCCATTCCGATTGGCCATCTTGTAAAATACAACAAATCGGTCCAACCGAGGCACTAGTTCATGTGCCATACACACGAACTCGAAGTGTCGAATTCGCATGACAGCACGTGGGTGAAGTTGAGATAAATGAATCCCAAATGCCTTAATTAACCACAAAAAGAACTTTGTGATGGGGAGACGAAAGTTCCCACAGTAAAAATAGTCAACATACAAAGCCATCTTCCCAGGAGGTGGGAAACTGGCAATAGAACCGGCAGACGGGAACTCCGGTTCCCATTCCGGTAGAATGCCATAAGTCATAATAAGTTTTTGGTATTCCTCTTGGTCCCAGTGAACTTCTATCTCATCAATCTCATATTGAGCAGTTGCCATTGCAAACACTTGGTGAAATATCAGGATATCTCAAGAAAGATTAAGCGACAGATCGAAGGTTCTAAGAGAAAGAATGCAAGTTAGTATCAAAGATTCAAAGGCGATAAAACTTCAAAAAGAAGTTAACTCCCTCTATTTATACTCACCGCAATTAATGCGATGGGATGTTAACAGTGGAGAGAGAAAAGACCATCCTGTAAATGATCGCCACGTCACGCGGGAAATTCGAAAAAGAGAAAAAGTTATATAGTCTGGTACAGTGACAGCTGTCATAAACGTCCTGTCACCTGCACACGCGCCTGCGAGTGGTCAACTTCTCCTTGTTCATGATTATCCACAGCAACAAAAGATATTTCTCACCAACTTGCAAAGTCATAAATCCCCAAATCCGTATTAAGTCCAGAATTTCACCCGCATAAAAAACTTCACACGAAAGAAACACTGGACTGGGGGACTTATAGAGGTAGGGTACTAAAAAGACCCAAATACCCTTAAGTGACACCCGCGAGTCAACCAAAAGATGTCACAAGTCACCCGCACTGATCAACTGAGGAAGAAACACCCTCATGACACATGCGGAAGCATCCTGGCACCCTCAAAAGTCATCCGCAAGAAAGAATACCCTTCCACATAAATGACCACGAGGTAATGCCCCGGGACAGCTATCAATAACCAGTTACCTTCTAGAAGATTTGCCAAGATGCTTTCTTGGGTAATACGTGATCCTTAGCCAATCAACTAATGACATCTGGAAAGCTCGTTATAGCCGTGCACATGGCCAATATTACCCCATTAACCAATGCTATAAAGACACATGTCCAGGTTGTTATACATGCACATGAAACGTATAGGCTAAACCTATCATGTGAGGACACGTGTCCAAATGGTTATAAAAGCATCTTCTAAAGGGACAGCTGGCCCAATCACTTCCTTACACCCTTCGGTTATAGATACCCTCTCAATTATCATGAGGTATTCATTCACCCCCACTGTACTCTCTCAATTTTCTTAAGTATTTTACTCTCGTCAGAACTGTACTTATTCTCACGCCTGAGGGTGGTTACGGGAAGAACCCCCCCCCCCCTCTCTTGTCCTTCCCGTAACGAGCTCACGGTGTTTGTTTTGCATGTTTACGTCATTGGACTTTGGGGAATTGTGTTCATATCGTATAGGCAGTTAACCGTATCCTACCCTGTTAACTCATCGGATCTAGGACTCATTAGTATGGAGTAGGTGTGTGTTTCTTCAATCGGGTAGGGAAAGGATTGGAGCTTGCGTGATTCTCTTTTTTAATTCCTGAAAAGCCTCTTATTGAAACTTACCCCAACTGAACACTATCGACTTTTGGGTCATACCGGTCAACGGTGCGGCTATCTTGGAGAAACCTTCGATGAATCTCCTATAGTAGCCAGCTAACCCTAGGAAGCTTCGTATATTAGTCGGATTCTGCGGAGTCTTCCATTTGGTTATAGCTTCGATCTTAGCTGAGTCCACGGTAATCCCATCAGGATTGATCACGTGACCTAGGAATTGCCCTTCTCGCAACCAAAACGCGCACTTGGAAAACTTAGCGTATAACTTTTCTTTCTTCAGCGTCTCCAATACCTCTCTCAGATGCTTAGCATGATCAGACTCGCTCTTTGAATAAATCAATATATCATAGATGAAGACGATAACTGACTTATCCAACATCGCCTGACACACCCTATTCATCATATCCATAAATGTTGCAGGAGCATTTGTTAAACTGAATGACATCACGAGGAACCTGTAGTGTCCATACCGCGTTCGGAACACTGTCTTAGGATGTCTGCCTCCTTCACCTTCAGCTGATGATAGCCTGATCTGAGATCTATTCGTGAGAACCAACTTGAACCTTGCAATTGGTCAAACAGATCATCAGTCCTTGGCAAAGGATATCTATTCTTTACCGTAAGCTTGTTCAACTCGCGATAGTCTATGCACATTCTCATAATTCCATCCTTCTTCTTCACGAACAACACTGGTGCACCCCACGGGGAAACACTTGGTCTTATGAAACCTTTGTCAAGGAGTTCCTGCAGTTGGGACATCAATTCTTTCATCTCAACGGCGCTAGACAGTATGGTACTTTCGCGACGGGCTGGGCTCCTAATATTAAATATATCTGGAATTCTATATCACGTTCTGGTGGCAACCCCGGAAGATCCTCAGGGAATACTTCCGGGTAGTCGCACACGATAGGAACATCTTTCATTTCTTTCGTCTTGGCCGTAGCGTTGACAACATACGCCAGGTAGGCACCACACCCTCGTCTTAATAACCCCTCGGCTTTTATCATCGAAATGACGTTAAGCCCTGAACTTTCTTTATCACCGTAAACCGTCACCGCACTACCATCCAAGGACTTTAGCTTTATTATCCTATTCTTACATACTATCTGAGCTTCATACTCAGACAACCAATCCATTCCCAAAACTACATCGAACCCTCCTAAGGTAATAACATACAAAGTAACAGGGAACTCATGTCCCTCTAGCTCTATCTAACAATCCTTAACCATTTTCGTTATTTTAACCGAAGTGTTACTAGCTGTTTCTACTATAAAGGTTTCAGACACGTGGCAACATTTCATTTTAGCTATTTTACTAAATGTTGTAGCTACAAAACTTCTATTCGCACCTGAATCAAATAATACTGAGGCAGAAATACCATTTACTAAGAACGTACCGGTCACGACATCAGGAATCTGTCGGGCTTGTTCCTGGGTCAGCATGAAGGCTCTAGTCCTCGGCCTTGCTTTATCAGCCTCTTTCTTCCCACTACCTCCAGCCTCACCATCAGTGCACTCCCTTGCCATATGGCCTGTCTTGCCACATTTGTAACATGCTGGCTTTGCATTGCACTCATTGGCATAATACCCTACCTCCCGCACTTATAACACGCATTAGACCCCATCCTGCATTCTCCACCATGAGTCTTTCCACATTTGGGACAAACATCAGAACTTCTACCCCACTTGCACTCACCACCGTGCATCTTTCCGCAGGTCTTACCTGACCTCTTTTCCCAAACTATTGGCTACTTGTTCTTGGGGTTCAATAACTGAGTACCAGGTCATTTGGCAGGCGCAACCCACTTCTTCTCCTTCTTCTCTTCCATAGCCACCTCATCTGTCAAGTCCTCATAAACCGTTTCCGCGAGCCCCACGGCAGAATCAAAAGTACCTGGTCTACCAGCCTTGACCAAGACGCGAGCATTCTATGGTAGTCTCCTAAGGTAGCATTTGATCCGCTTGGTTTTGGTGGTCACCATATCTGGAACCAACCTTGACAGACGATTGAATTCAGTGAGGTATTCGCGGTGCGTCATCTTACCCGCCTTCAGACTCAAGAACTTCATCTCAACCTTCTCCACCTCAGCATCAACACAGAATCGTTTCATCACTAACTCCTTCAGATCGTCCCACCTCAAGGCTTTGATCTCTTCTCGACTTTTCCTCTGCTCAACTTTCTCCCACCAGTACATCGTCTCCTCACCGAATGATTGGGTAGCATACCCCACGGCTTGGTCGGGACGTCATTCGCTAATTCGGATAATTTTATCCATCGCGGTTATCCATTGGAGAGTAGCGATTGCGTCTCCCAAGCCAGATAGCTTTGGTGGATCACAGCCTTTGAAAGACTTATAGTTGCATCCACCACGGCCCCTTTTCTTGTCATCAACCTTCACTGACTTAATAACGCTTGATTCTTACCATCTCTCTCCGCCCTTTCAGCGGTTCTTTCACGGCCTCTAGCAGACCCTTCAGGATTCATGTTTTTCATAGCAACTGCTACCCCGCTTGAGCAATGACAGTTTGAATTGCGGGGGTCCAGTTGAACTCCCTAGTTGTTACTCGGATTTCGACCAGCTGTACTTCCTTCACCTTCATTGTTAGTGGTTGCCTCTACTGACGGTTCTCGGACGACACGTGGTATACCCCGACGTCCCGTACGTCCTCCTTTTCCAGCAGCTTTCTTTGCTCCAGCCATACGTACTCTAAAGGAAACACAAACGTCATCACTTAAGGAACCATTTAGTACAAGGATAGTAAGGCTAACAGGTAATAACATTGGCCAGCTGTGATTAGCTGATCACGTTACTCTTCGTGTCCTATACACTTCCTCTTGTGATTCCACTTGTGCTAGTTCTACTTCTAATAGTTAGATAATCAAACAGTTCATATCATCATATACTCCTATCCCTAGCAATCAAGCTAGTATTCATACATTATTTATTTAGCAATTACGCAAACATCCATTCATCATTCTACTTTACATGTGAATTTAATCACATACTTTTACCTTTACATAGCTTGCTTGAGTGACACATGGCATTCTCGTACTGGCATCTTCTTTCTTTTCTTACTTTTATCCCATTCTCTTTTCGAGTCTAAGCAGGTAGGATGCTTAAATCTCTCGAACTTTGCTCTGATACCAACTTGTAAGGCCCCGTTACCGGTGCCCTACTTTGAACGTTGGATTTACTCATAAACACAGTTCATAATATCAGAGTTAATTAAAACTTTCGCGGAATATTATAAAACATTTAACCATTACATTACATGACCATTAATCATTGTCTTAACTAGCATTCAAATTATTTAAACATAAACATTGTCTTTTAATTATCATAAAACATTTATCAGAGTTAATTAAAACTTTCGCGAAATATTATAAAACATTCAACCATTACATTAAATGACCATTAATCCTTGTCTTAACGAGCATTCAAATTATTTAAACATAAAGCATTGTCTTTTAATTATCATAACATAACACTTCTTGAGATGCCAGCTTATTCAAGTTCATGCCATGTGCTTCCTCTTATGCAAGCTGCCTCAATCTACTCACCTGCGTGCATACTAGAAGTCAGCTACGCTGAGTGAGTTCTAGTTAATCATACAACATACAATTTGTCCTCATACTTGCACACGTGCACGAAGGGGTGTACATTAATCATACTTACTCTTCATATATAACTATCTATCCTATTTAAAGAGCCTCCCGCCCTATAACCTCACAGATATTATAAGGGTCTGGTCCCTAACATCACAGATATTATAAAGGGTTTGGTCCTCAACATCAGAGATATTATTAGGGTCTGGTCCCTGCCATCACAGATATTATTAGGGTCTGGTCCCTACCATCACAGATATTATTAGGGTGTGGTCCCTCCCATCACAGATATTATTAAGGTCTGGTCCCTTTGTTTCATGCCACTGTACCATACCTGTTTCTTACATACCTTCCTTGACAATACGTGCAATCTCCGAAGAGCGTTCACGTACCATCAACATATCATACATACGTTATGCATACATCATATATATTCATACATACATCATATATTACACCATACATATCAATCATATCTTTAACTACCACCTGAAGGTACATGCAATATCCGAACATCGTTCACGCACCGTCAAGCAATCATCATACACAAATCATACAAGGCATACACTTACCACTTAAGGTAAGTGTATTAACTATCACATTGAGTATGCACACAGCCCCGAAAACATAACAAGGAAGTGGGGCTAGAAACTCACCTAAACGCGATTACGTTCACCGTTTATAGTTAATCCTTTCCTTAGCTGAGCACGACTAATTGTATAACAATTACGTGTATTAATTAATATCACTATCCATATCGTATTTCTAGTACACTTATAACCCTCAACGAACGGGGGTCCGGGGGCAGCGCCCCTGGCAGCAGGGTCTAGGGGCGGCAGCCCCAGCAGGGTTCAAGGGGCAGAGCCCTGGCTGGGGTCGAGCTGCCAGGTCAGCTTGGAAAAATTTTATTTCTATTAACTGTCT